>NW_027675210.1:0-22783 GCF_904066995.2 Poecilia reticulata | reverse complement strand
TTAAACTAATTTGCAGAACAGCACTTTGTGAAGTTCGGCCCATTCACTTGTATTAGCTTACGTCAAAGGACATGCAAGTCATAAATGACTTTGTAAGGACTTAATAAAATACATATATGTTTATAGATTAAATTAGTTTAAACTTTTAAAAAAGATAGTGATCTTTAACAGAAAACAGCCACAGCAGAAAATAGAAAAATTATGCAACTAAGACAAGCGACACACCAAATTATTGGAGACAATAATCACACATAATTTGTACAATCAAGAACAATCAATGAAGGAAAATATGTTTATATTGTATTTTGCATTTTCTAAGTAAAAGGGCATGCCAACTTATTTGAAAAGCTTTTATATAGACTGGTTAATATAATTTGAAACATCAGTTTCAGTCTAGTTTTGCTGTGAAGATAAACCTATCGAATACTTTTTTAATACTGTAAATTTCAGATTGCAAACAATTAATGAAAATCTACTAATAGTACACAACAGCACATCTTATTTTGGATTAAAAATGTATTAGAGTAAATTTCATTCACCCCACTCATTCTCTCTATACAGAAAAATACAAATCAATCCTGCAAGTTCATATTTTATATCTCCAATATGCAAATGTCAAGATCCAAATGATCACATTTAACAAATTCAAAAATTAAACAATTTTCCCACTTTATAGACAAGAAGCCCTCCGGTTTTCATCTTTTATATTAGCGGTTCTCAACGTGGGCGGTACCGCCCCCCAGGGGGCGTTCAGAGGACGGCTGGGGGGCGCTGGCGGATTTTTTTACAAAAGGGGGGCGCTGGGATGCCTTTGGGGGACGTTTGGTCGAAGGTAAACTTCGACCAAATTTTTCATAGACGCCTGTGAAAATAATTTCTATTCCCATGACATTGTTTTCTGGGAAATTATTTTTGATGATAAATACAGAAACAAACATAAAAATCAAAACATCTACAATGGCGATAGTAATATTAATGATAAAATAATAGTCAGTGCAAAGTATCCTACAAATTCTTTGGTGGGGGGCAGTGAGGGACCTGGATAAAGGCTACGGGGGCGCTGGCCCAAAAAAGGTTGAGAAAAACTGTTTTATATGAACCTCTACATAGGACATATATGGAAAATAGTTCTACGGCGTTTCACCTGTGTGACGCCTCATGTGCTGAGTTAAACAAATTTTTTGAATAAAGCTTTTTCCACAGGTCCCACATGAAAACGGCTTTTCACCTGAGTGAATCATCATGTGCCGAGTTAAATTCCCTTTTTGAATAAAAGTTTTTCCACAGTTCACACATGAAAACGGCTTTTCACCTGTGTGAATCATCATGTGCTTAGTTAAACTAAGTTTGTGACTAAAACTTTTTCCACAGGCTCCACATGTAAACGGCTTTTCACCCGTGTGAATCATCATGTGCAGAGTTAAAGTCGGTTTTCGACTAAAACCTTTTCCACAGGTCCCACATGAAAACGGTTTTTCACCTGAGTGAATCATCATGTGCTTAGTTAAATTCCCTTTTTGAATAAAAGTTTTTCCACAGTTCACACATGAAAACGGCTTTTCATCTGTGTGAATCATCATGTGCCGAGTTAAACTAAGTTTGTGATAAAAACCTTTTCCACAGGTCCCACATGAAAATGGCTTTTCATCTGTGTGAATCATTATGTGCCGAGTTAAAGCCGGTTTTAGACTAAAACTTTTTCCACAGGTCCCACATGAAAACGGCTTTTCACCTGTGTGAATCATCATGTGCTGAGTTAAAGCCGGTTTAAGACTAAAACTTTTTCCACAGGTCCCACATGAAAACGGCTTTTCACCTGTGTGAATCATCATGTGCTGAGTTAAAGCCGGTTTAAGACTAAAACTTTTTCCACAGGTCCCACATGAAAACGGCTTTTCACCTGTGTGAATCATCATGTGCTGTGTTAAACGTAATTTGCGACAAAAAATTTTTCCACAGGTCCCACATGAAAACGGCTTTTCACCTGTGTGAATCATCATGTGCCGAGTTAAAGCCGGTTTTAGACTAAAACTTTTTCCACAGGTCCCACATGAAAACGGCTTTTCACCTGTGTGAATCATCATGTGCTGAGTTAAAACCCGTTTTAGACTAAAACTTTTTCCACAGGTCCCACATGAAAACGGCTTTTCACCTGTGTGAATCATCATGTGCTGTGTTAAACGTAATTTGCGACAAAAAAATTTTCCACAGGTCCCACATGAAAATGGCTTTTCACCTGTGTGAATCATCATGTGCTTAGTTAAATCACTTTTTCGCCTAAAACTTTTTCCACAGTTCCCACATGAAAAAGGCTTTTCAGCTGTGTGAATCATCATGTGCTCAGTTAAATGCTTTTTTTGACTAAAACTTTTTCCACAGTTCCCACATGAAAACGGCTTTTCACCTGTGTGAATCCTCTTATGAGCATCAAGAGAATATTTGCAAGCAAAAAGCTTTTTACAGGTCACACAGGAGAAAGGTTTTCTTCTTTTCTGATTTTGCTTCTCAGCTTCAGCAGCTTCCTGGAAGATGACCTGCTCCTTGTTTGGTTCTGATTCAGTTTGGTTTGTTTGTTCATAAACAGGAACCACCATGCAGGTATCAGTCTCCTGTTTTAATTCAAGCTGTTCTTCACCCTGACTGGAGTAAACGTCTTTCTCTTCCACTTTTATTTGTTGATATTCTAGATCCTGCTGCTCTTCTTTTATATGTTGATCTTCTGGCTCTTCTTTTTCTTGTTTCACCTGCAGAGGTTCTACCTCGTCCTGGTCCAGATTGGATCTCCTCTCCTGGTTATACATCTCGTTCTCATAAACGTTATGTTGCAAGCAATCTGGAGAGGAAAACAGGAAAAAAAGAGGAATTGTTAACGTTACTGAAGTAATTAACAGACTTTCATTATTTAAGACAGAAATCACCAAATAAACACATCTGAAAATTCAAGAGTGCAGACATTCAGCTGACATTTGGAAAATTACCAAATTAAATATTTCTGATTAATTTATTCACTCCAGGCATGATCGTTATTGTTTAAAAATAATTTTCTAGTATTATTTCTAATATTTTCTATGTTGGAGCAATTAACTTTTTATTTTTATTACTTTGAGTTCAGTTTCATGTTAATTGTTTATTTTATATTTTTTGTTTCTTTACTTTAAAAAAAAAATCCTAATCCAAGAACCAAGAATCTTGACAGTTTGTCCATTTTCTGTAAGTTTAGGGACTGGTACAGGACCAGCATGCACTGGGCTTTCACCAGACCTTTTCTATTTTACTGCTAAGAATAATGATAATGCTTAGCAACAGAGAAAACATGCAAACAAAAAAAGAGACGCAAACAAAAGACCCTCCTGCTGTGCTGGACCAAAACAGCAGAAGATACCTCAGCACCGGGGATATTGTTGATCAGATCGACGGACTATTGACATGAGGGCTTGACAGACAACGTGTCGCAAGTAAGATGGACATAATATTGTGTATATTTTGTAATTAGAATATTACTTTACTGTATTTATGTCCACCAGTGAAATATCAGCTAATGCTAGCTGGTATAGTGCTATAGTACTTGGTGTTCAGTCCCCGCTCTGAAAGCTAACCAAGATTATTTTTTTAAAAGTTTCAGTTATTTTCTAACACTGACTTAGATATCTGATACAAGAGCCTATTATAGAAATGAAACAATATTATAAAAATAATAATATTACACGTTATAACATTCACCGGAAAGGTTTACACAGATGGCAATGGCTATTATGAACTTCACTCTGTCAAAGTAAGATACCTCCCAAATCTCCCGTTTATGTTTTGAAGGTTTCCTATGTGTGTGTGTGAGTGTGTGTGCAAGCGCTAAACATGCATAGCTTAATATTATTCAGTATTAATCATTATTTATTTCTGTCTATATTTATATAAATATGTATTGATAAGACGAGAGCGGTCCATAGGCGTCTGTCCTTTATTTATGTCTATGTGAGAAACGGCCCGGTCTGCAGAAGACGGGTCCTTCGAAGGCCACGAATATGGACGACCAGAAGAGAAAAGCAGTAGCCTTCAGCTAGCTGCCTAGCCTCCATCTTGGCGTTATGTTGCTTAGCAACCGTGACAACGTGAAGTACAAAGTGCCGAAGGAAAAAAAAAACGGACTCGAAGCTAGTTTTTTACTCGTTTTTTCTGTATTATTCTTCCCCTTTTGTGATAAAGGCTGTTCCATACTAAAAAAGAAATCTGTTTGATTCTAAAATGTTAACATTTATAGCAAGGAATGTAAGCAAATGATTCATTTTCAAATACTCTCTAGATCTCAGGAAGTAAGACATTACAGTTAAATAAAACTATTATGTTTTAATTCTTAGTTTAATTAGTCAAACCGATTTGCTCAGGAATAAATTAAATACTTTAGTGAACCAAAAATTTTTACAGGCTTAATATCTGTGTTCCGCCTCCACTCATAGGGGAAACTAGCAGGAGTTTTTAAAACGATTTGCCGGGAGACGTGCGTTCTCTCTCGGTGTACCGAACTGGAGCGCCCCGGTCAGCTGACAGCTGGCGAGGGGAGCTGGCTGTTAATGCAGCGGGAACAGACATCTCCGAAAACGTCTGAGCAATATTGCAATTAAGTGATTTATTGATGAACCGAGAAGATATCTGAGATCTATACATCAACATACTCGCCGAAAAATATTGTAAAAAATCATTTTGTGTAATACAGCAAAAAACAACAACAACAAAAAAAAATTGCTGCCATTGCTGCTTTTCTGAACACCCGTTTTAAAGGATGCAGACCCTAAATTTGGACACAGCTGTTTTTTTTGTTCGACTCCCTCTAGTGGTCTGGAGCACTTCCGTTTTCAGCACTTTTTGTTTGCATCTTTTCTTTTGTTTGCTGCATTTCATTTGCGTCTCTTTTGTTTGTTGCGTTTTATTTGCTATTTGTTTGCGTCTTTTGTTTGTTGCATTTTATTTGCTATTTGTTTGCTGCATTTTATTTGCTTTTTGTTTGCGTCATCTCTTCTTGTTTGCTGCATTACATTTCTTTGCATCTCTTTTTTTGTTTGCTTGTTTTCTCTGTTGCTGCGTATTTGCACCCGTCGGCCACAGGTTCATATAAAGACCAGCTGTGCCTTTATGTGGAAGGATAAAAAGAAACTGTTCATTATAGAAACAATAAACAGTAGTTTCCAGGATGATTTTAGAAATACGGAGTTGTGTCTGCCTCGTTATTTTAACCTGTTGTATCCTGTTTACAGGAAAAAATCTGCGTCTGTTACAGCGACACCAGCCCTGTTGCGTGAAACATTTGCTTTACTAGCCTTTTGCTGAATTGTTCTTCATATTTCTCCTGTTTATGAAAGTAAGTCTCAGCAGTTTAAGGAGAGCCCTAAGAAAGATAACTGGTTCTATTTTCTCTCTACATAAATAAGCCATTCTCACAGCGTAGTTGTGATGTTTGCGCTCTTTTATCTGATATAAAAACATTTATACAGGAGGGGAACGGTTACTATAATGACCCTCATGCAGAAAGTTTCATACATTCAAACCTTAACCTGAATCCAAACGCTGGCGTTTCTTACCTATTCGGTATAAGATTATCTTGGGCTTCCGGGAGAAATCCAGCAGTCTGCGTTGATCATCCATCTCTTCCTCTTGATGATTTCTTTAAACTCTGTAAATGTTTCTTCAACAGCAGTCAAATGCTTGTTGATAAACTCGTTTATACAAACTCTCGAAAATTCAACAAAACAAACCATGCGCCATCTTGTTTCTCGTCTTCTTCTTCGTCTTTTTTATGGCGGTTGGCAAACAACTTTAAGGTGCATTACCGCCACCTTCCAGGTTGGAGTATGGATAAGAAGCTCATAGCCTCCTCGTTCTTCTAAGAAAATTAAAAAAATTCTATCAAAAGCTATATTTCCTGATGAACTCTGAAACAATTCTCTTATAACTAACTTATTTTTATTACTACTAAGCTCACTAAGTAGTATCTTTCTTTCCCGTACATATTTGTTGGTTTGGACATACAGGATTAAATAGTACTCTTAACTTAATGAATAAACTTAATACAGGTTGTTGTATTTATTGTGGAAAGTTAGAAACAGTACAGCATATCTTTTTAGAAAAAAATTAATTGTTAATGCATGTCACCATGAGAAAAGCCTTCTGGGTTTTGCTTAAAAACTTTTTTAAAATATTAAAATCACACATTTTTGTCTCATGAAGTGAAAAATTTATTGGCAAAACAAACTTATTGTCAGAAATCTTTTCTTGCTATTCTATGTTTTTGTTTGTGACTCAAACTTTTGCTTGTGATTCTTACATGACATTATGGGCAGGGCCTAAAATTACAACAAAAAGATTTCTGGTGTGTGCAAATAGAAGTTTATGTTTGGCAAATAACATTTTAAGTTCACGAGACAAAATTACATTTAATTAAAAAGAAAATTTTTAAACAAAACTTTTTGTAAAAGAAAAAAAAGAAATAATTACAATTCCAAAAGTTTTGATTACAAATTTATTATGCTTAACTTAGGTTTTTTTTTTATTGAATATTTGGGGAAAATATTTAATTGCATCCTCACCAGACCCTAAACGTACTTAAAGTCTGGATCGACTTTTTTTCCCCCTTCATTAATGACACACTTTATTACATACATTATATGTATCAAGGTAATTCAGGGTGACTTATTTTTTATTCTAAATTAATTCTTAATGAATTTAAGTGTTATTCTCCTTCAAGATACATTTGCCTAACGCTGGAATAAATGCAATGTACATTATACCCAAAAAATGAGCTGTTGCTAGGGAAACAGAGTGAAGTAGAGGCCAATTGAGGTTGAGCAACTAAAGCCTTTCCTCTGCCTACATCTCCCAGAATGCTGTTCTGAATCTGAATTCAGTGAAATTATTGAACATTCTAATATATTTTCTATTGATATTTATACTATTGATTCTCCTACTCTGTGTGACGTATAAAAGCCTGGACAAAGCCACAAGAGATGAAACACAGTTTTGTAAACCAAAAAAGCTAAGTGAACATTTCCAATAAAGATGGCTGCCTGGTTTCATTATTTCATACATGCTTTTATCCAAGATCAAGTGTTTGAGAATTGATCTTGTTAAACAAACATGTGATGGCCCCACCTGACAGCCTGCGGCGACGTATCGAAGTAGATGTTTCTGTTGTACTGGGCATCCGACACATAGATGGTAGCCATGTCAAAATCCTGAATACGCAAAGAGCACCTGTTAATAAACAAAACTTTCTTCTCTCTCGTCTGCCTCAACCTCAAAAGACAGAAGCAGTTTCTAAAACACATGAAGACTGAGTCTGTTTGAAATTCAATTTCCTGCTTGGCTAGAACCGTCACCTGTAGATCTTGAGAGGAAGAACACCATATTAAACCCCCCCCACAGTATCATGTACAATGCTGTCTGCATGAAACACTCCACACACTTCTGACCAATCACACAATACTTCACATAGACCTGAACCTGGTGTGGACTTGATTTTCATCTCATAACTACGTCAATGAGAGCAGACTGCGACTCTTTGGACATAAAACCCGAGCATCTTCTCCGAGACCGTGCCGATTTCCTCCTGACTATAGACTAATATCAGCCGATATTAGTCATATTGTTCCGATAAACAAAACTGGGCCAATATTAACCATCAATATTTATTTCCTTCTTGTTGCCATTTGTTTCTGGAGGGGGAGTGAACAAAGTTGGTCATGTGACAGCAGGGGCGCAAAAAGTGGGTATGCAGTGCATGCAACGCATAGGGGCGCAACACCAGAGGGGGCGGCGCGCCGATGATGTTTTCCCATACACTTCAGCGCGCCTTACGCTCCTTCACCTCGCGCACATAACGAGGTAAATGTAGTGAGTTTTACCTTTCACGTGTCGTCGTCTTGGGTGGGGGGAGGAGGACACGAGCGTATTTCTACACTCCTTCACCCTGACCTGACATACCTTCCTTCGGGGGGGGAGGGGGGAGGCGATTTATGTTTTCGCATCCACCTGAATAATGTGTAGTTGCGCCACTGTGTGACAGTGATCAGTGATTGTGAGGAGTTTAACTGAAGCAAAGAAGGAGTGATGAAGTCAGCAGCAATATGGTTGTTTTTCCCCCAAAGTTTCAAAAGCAACAGCAACCTTAATATCAGCCCAAACTTGTACATCGGTCCATCCCTGGCTAGAATGACCCAATAAAAGTCCACACTTTATTCCAACTGTGCCAAGATTTGAAATCTGACATTGACAGGCAAATTTCCAACCAATCTGAATGAGCTCGAGCTACTGTCCATTGAACAGCAGACATTTTATTCAGACTATATATTGTGTAAAATATAGATATTTATAAAATCATGTTGCATTTCTAAATTTATTTATTGTATTTTTAAAGGTTTTGTTGGCTCTAGTGGCCTTCATTTAAAGAAGCTTGACAGGAAAGAGGAGGAAGACATGCGGCAAATGTCACCAGGCTGGGAATTGAACCTGCGACCACCGGCATGAAGACTACGGCCTCGGCTGTCTGCAAGAATACCGTTTGAAGTGGCATTCTTGCAGACACCAAAGTAAGCTTTTCGTTGTACAAGCAAACATGTTTCTGCTATGCACATGACAGATAAAGGTTGAAATTAAATATTTTAGTCTCTGGAAAGCTTTCAAAGACGTACCTTTAAGGACAAATTAATCAAAAGATGCTACAATAAGGATTTATCTCAGGGTAACTGAATCCAAATGCCCTCCAAACTGCTCAAATTTATCTTTGTTAAACATTCTGAAAATAATGAGCAGTTCATTTCCCCGTTATCTCCTACTTTATGTTGTTAAAATCCAGCTGGTTTGTGGCTGTAATGAGACATGAAAAGGTTCTGGGTGTGTAAATATTTCTGGACCAACAGCATCTTCTGATCTTCATCCTCTGACTGTAGTGAAACAGAAGAAGCTGCTCTCCACAGCACAAAACGACAGATGTTCTCAAAAAATCATCACAGAAACAGAAAATTACTTTAGTTATCTACTGACACACCTCACCGGCTAACTGAGAATAATACTGTGTGATGAAGTTATGAGGCTGGCAATTAAAGATGTTATATTCAGGAATGCAAAGAAGGAAAACAATCTCACTTTAACACTTTCTGTAACATGTAATGTAAACAAAAAGGGAAAAGATGCACGATAATCCATCATGAAACATAATATTTAAATGGATTAGATTGGATTAAATAAAAATTATAATGAAATAAAAATAAACTTTTAGAATGTATTTCCACTCTGCTGTCCATAGGAAAGTTTACTTTTATACTGTATAATTTTTGCAGGACAAAAGTAAGAAAAATATGTAGCTAATGTTTGACAATGTCCGATTTATCAAAGTTTATTGTTGTTACAATAAAATGTCAAAAATAAAAGGAAAAAATATTTTTTTCTTGTCTTCTTCAAATGTTAAATGCACATTAAATTATGGATTCATGTCAATATATTCTTGAATAAAATGCTGTAAAAGTGTGTCTGTTCATCAGTTTCAATATAAAAACTATCAGAATAATTTAGATCAAATAAAAACATTGTGCTCTTTATTCAGAAATTCCCCAAAACAATTAATCACATTAAAAGTCAAACTCTGTGTTAGTCATTATTTGATTACCAAATATATTACCTTGTGTGAGAAAATGTGTCAAATATTAACTTAAAATACTTTGCAGAATAGCACTTTGTGAAGTTCGGTCCATTCACTTGTATTAGCTTACGTCAAAGGATATGCAAGTCATAAATGACTTTGTAAGAACATAATAAAATCATATCTATATGTTTATAGATTAAATTAGTTAAACTTAAAAAAGATAGTGATCTTTAATAGAAAACAGCCACGGCAGAAAATAGAAAAATTATACCACCAAGACAAGCGAAACACCAAATTATTGGAGACAATAATCACACATAATTTGAACAATTAACAATCAATGACGGAAAATATATTATATTGTATATTGCATTTTCTAAGTAAAAGAGCATGCCAATATTTGAAAAGCTTTATAAAGACTGGTTAATATAATTGAAACAAAAAGCATCAGTTTCAGTCTAGTTTGCTGTAAAGACAAAATTATCAAAGACTAATACTGTAAATTTCAGATACAAAACAATTAATGAAAGAAAGTCTACTAAAAGTACACAACAGCACATCTTATTTGGATTAAAAATGTATAAAGTAGAATTGTATAAGGCACAAATAAACATCGAATCGGAAGACATAAATCAATTCCTTAGAAATTTAAATACACCAAAATTTTCAGAGGAAGACAAGGAAAACTGGATCTAGAAATTATGAAGAAGAGCTAGGGCAAGCCATTAATGATATGAAATCAGGGAAAAGAGCGGGACCAGATGGCGCTCCCAACAGATTTATACAAGACGTTTAAAGATAGACTTTTGACCCCACTATTAGATATGTTCAAGAAGTTCCCATTCAAACTATCTCCCCCCCTCAATGGTTATTCTTTTGCCAAAGCCAGGTAGATCTCCAAACAAATGAGAGAATTTAGGCCCATTAGTTTACTACATTCAGATCTAAAATAATCTCCAAGCTGCTAGCACGACGTTACAAATGGTGCTCCCAAAATCAATTGATCGAGATCAAAATGGATTCATTTCGGGGAGGCAGGGTTTTCATAACGCAAGGCGAGTACTAAACATAATTCATTATAATAAAGGTACCTCAGATTCTGCTCTTTTATCACTAGATGCCGAAAAGGCATTTGATAGGGTTCACTGGGAAATCTTTTCAAGTTATGGAAAAATTTGACTGTCGTAATAATTTGTAAAATGGGTGAAAATATTATACAACAATCCCTCAGCTGAAATAATAACTAACAAGAATATACCTAGATCAATAAAGATCAATAGGGACTGCAGACAGGGTTGCCCATTGTCGCCTTTACTATTCACTCTGGCAATAGAGCCATTGCTATTGCTATTCGCTCACACCCACATCTTAGTGGAATCACTGTCGGACCTACAGAACATAGATTTCCTTGTTCGCGGACGATGTGGTCCTTTTCATATCAAAATAGTGGGATATCTGGATACAAGATAAACAGAACCAAATCTCAATTATTTTATTAAATGCAAATGAAAAATTAGCCCAACATCAAGTGTATTACAGTTTAAGATGGTAAATGAATTAAATATTTGGGGATACACATCTCGTCAGATCTGGAATGGGTAGCTAGGACCAACTACAATCACATATTAAATAAATTAAATTAAGTAGACAATTCATTTGAAAGATGGATGTCTCTACCAATGTCTATGATTGGGAGAATAAATACAATAAAATGAATATACTGCCCAAGTTACTTACATATTTCAGAATGTTGCTCTTCCTCCTCCTCCTGAATTCTTCTCCCAAATAAAGAAGAAGATGTTACGTTTTTTGTGGAACAACAGAAAATCCAGACTTCGTTGTCTTTACTATATCTTCCTTATGACCGTGGAGGCTTAAACTGCCTGAATTTTCACTTGTATTACTATGCTGTGCAGTTGAGATCTATGATGTTTTATTACAGTGACGGCATTTCACCTGTGTGAATCATCATGTGCTGAGTTAAATACCGTTTTTGACTAAAAGTTTGTCCACAGTTCACACATGAAAATGGCTTTCACCTGTGTGAATCATCATGTGCTTAGTTAAACTAAGTTTGTGACTAAACTTTTCCACAGGTACCACATGAAAATGGCTTTCACCTGTGTGAATCACATGTGCTTAGTTAAACTAAGTTTGTGAATAAAACTTTCCACAGTTCACACATGAAAATGGCTTTTCACCTGTGTGAATCATCATGTGCTGAGTTAAAGTCGGTTTTTGACTAAACTTTTCCACAGTTCCTACATGAAACGGCTTTCACCTGTGTGAATCATCATGTGCTTAGTTAAATTCCCTTTTGACTAAAGTTTGTCCACAGTTCACACATAAAATGGCTTTTCACCTGTGTGAATCATCATGTGCTTAGTTAAACTAGTTGTGACTAAAACTTTTCCACATTCACACATAAAATGGCTTTCACCTGTGTGAATGCCATGTCTGAGTTAAAGTCGTTTCGACTAAACGTTTCCACAGGTCACACATGAAAACGGCTTTTCACCTGTGTAATCATCATGTGCTTAGTTAAACTAAGTTTGTGACTAAAACTTTTTCCACAGGTCCACATGAAAATGGCTTTTCACCTGTGTGAATCACATGTGCTTAGTTAAACTAAGTTTGGACTAAAACTTTTTCCACAGGTCCACATGAAAATGGCTTTTCACCTGTGTGAATCATCATGTGCTGTGTTAAACTCCCTTTTGACTAAAAGTTGTCCACAGGTCCCACATGAAAATGGCTTTTCACCTGTGTGAATCATCATGTGCTAGTTAACTAAGTTTGTGACTAAACTTTTTCCACAGTTCACACATGAAAATGGCTTTTCACCTGTGTGAATCATCATGTGCCGAGTTAAACCATTTTTGACTAAAACTTTTTCCACAGGTCACACATGAAAAGCTTTTCACCTGTGTGAATCATCATGTGCTGAGTTAAACCAATTTTTGACTAAAACTTTTTCCACAGGTCACACATGAAATGGCTTTTCACTGTGTGAATCATCATGTGCCGAGTTAAACCATTTTTGACTAAAACTTTTTCCACAGGTCACACATGAAAACGCTTTCACCTGTGTGAATCCTCTTATGAGCATCAGGAGAATATTGAAAGCAAAACGCTTTTACAGGTCACACAGGAGAAAGGTTTCTTCTTTTCTTCTTCTCAGCTCAAGCAGCTTCCTGGAATGACCTGCTCCTTGTTGTTCTGATTCAGTTTGGTTTGTTTGTTCATAAACAGGAACCACCATGCAGGTATCACTCCTGTTTTAATTCAAGCTGTTCTTCACCCTGACTGGAGTAAACTTCTTTCTCTTCCACTTTATTTGTTGATATTCTAGATTCTGCGCTCTTCTTTATGTTGATCTTCTGGCTCTTCTTTTCTTGTTTCACTGCAGAGGTTCTACTCGTCCTGGTCCATATGGATCTCCTCTCTTGGTTATACATCTCGTTCTCATAAACGTTATGTTGCAGGCAATCTGGAAGAAAACAGGAAAAAGAGAATTTTTTCCTCTTTTGATGAAGACATCTTTAATGATGTCTTTCATCATTAAACAGAAATCACAGAATAAACACATCTGAAAATCAAGAATCAGACATCAGCTGACATTTGGAAAATTACCAAATTAAATATTTGATTAATATTCACTGTATGAATGATTGTTATTGTTAAAAATATTTCTAGTATTATTCTAACATTTTCTATGTTGGAGCTATTACAAACAAAAAAAGAGACGTAAACAAAAGACCCTCCTGCTGTGCTCGACCAAAACAACAGAAGATGCTCAGCACCGCAGGATATTGTTGATCAGATCGACGACTATTGACATGAGGCTTGACAGACAACGTCGCAAGTCAGATGGACTTCGTGTATATTTGTGATTAGAATATTATTTAGTCCACCAGTGAAATATCAGCTAATGCTACTGGTATATGCTATAGTACTTGGTGTTCAGTCCCCGCTCTGAAAGCTAACCAAGATTATTTTTAAAAAGTTTCAGTTATTTCTAACACTGACTTAGATACTGATACAAAGCCTATTATAGAAATGAACAATATTAAAAAATAATATTACACGTTATAACATTCACCTGAAAAGCTTTACACAGATGGCAATGCTATTATGAACTTCACTCTGTCAAAGTAAGATACCTCCAAATATCCGTTTTGTTTTGAAGGTTTCCTATGTGTGTGTTGTGTGTGTGTATGTGTGTGTGCGGTGTTTGTGCGTGCGCGCTAACATGTAAGCTAATTATTCAGTATAATCATTAATTTCTGTCTATATTATAAATAGTATGATAAGACTAGAGCGTCCATAGGCGCTGTCCTTTATTATGTCTATGTGAGAAACGGCCCGTCTGCGGAAGACGGTCCTTCGAAGCCACGAATATGGACGACCAGAAGAGAGAAGCTGTAGCCTTCAGCTAGCTGCCTAGCTCCATCTTGGCGTATGTTGCTAGCAACCGTGACAACGTGAAAGCACAGTGCTAAAGAAAAAACGGACTAGAAGTTAGTTTTTTACTCGTTTTTTCTGCATTATTCTTCCCCTTTTGTGATAAAGGCTGTTCCGTGTTTAAACATTTATAGCAAGGAATGTAAGCAAATTATTCATTTTCAAATACTCTAGATCTCAGGAAGTAAGACCTTACAGTTAAATAAAACTATTATGTTTGAAGGCTTAACTTTAATCAGTCAAACCCATTTGCTCAGAAATAAATTAAATACTTTATTAAACCAAAAATTTTTACAGGCTTAATATCTGTGTTCCGCCTCCACTCATAGGGGAAACTAGCGAGAGTTTTTAAAACGATTTGCCGGGAGACGTGCGTTCTCTCTCGGTGTACCGAACATGGAGCGCCCGGTCAGCTGACAGCTGGCGAGGGGAGCTGGCTGTTAATGCAGCGGGAGCAGACATCTCCGAAAACGTCGGAGCAATATTGCAATTAGGTGATTTATTGATGAACCGAGAAGATATTTGAGATCTATACATATACATTCTCGCCGAAAAACATTGTAAAAAAAATCATTTTGTGTAATTTTAAGGGTAATACAGCAAAAAAAAATTGCTGCCATTACTGGTTTTCTGAACACCCGTTTTAAAGGATGCGGACCCTAAATTTGAGCTCAGCTGTTTTTTGTTCGACTCCCTCTAGTGGTCGGGAGCACTTCCGTTTTCAGCACTTTCTTTTTGCATCTTTTCTGTTTGCTGCATTTCATTAGCTTTTTGTTTGCATCTCTTTTTGGCTTGCTGCATTTTATTTGCGTCTCTTTATTGTTTGCTGCATTTCATTTGTTTGCGTCTCTTTTTTTGTTTGAATGTTTTCTCTGTTGCTGCGCTTTTGCACCCGTCGGCCACCGTAAGTTGTGTCTTTATATGGAAGGATAAAAAGAAACTGTTCATTATAGAAACAAACCTGTTGACAAATGACAGAAAAATAACATTGACACAATGTCTAATAAACAGAACAGATTCCAGGAGGATTTTAGAAATACGGAGTTGTGTCTGCCTCGTTATTTTAACCTGTTGTATCCTGTTTACAGGAAAAATCTGCGTCTGTTACATCGACACCAGCCCTGTTGCGTGAAACATTTGCTTTACTAGCCTTTTGCTGAATTGTTCTTCATATTTCTCCTGTTTATGAAAGTAAGTCTCAGCAGTTTAAGGAGGAGAGCCCTAAGAAAGATAACTGGTTCCATTTTCTCTCTACATAAATAAGCCATTCTTACAGCGTAGTTGTGATGTTTGCGTTCTTTTATCTGACATAAAAACATTTATACAGGAGGGGAACGGTTACTATAATGACCCTCATGCAGAAAGCTTCATACATTCAAACCTTAACCTGAATCCAAACGCTGGTGTTTCTTACCTATTCGGTATAAGATTATCTTGGGCTTCCGGGAGAAATCCAGCAGTCTGCGTTGATAAACTCTGTGAATGTTTCTTCAGCAGCAGTCAAATGCTTGTTGATAAACTCGTTTAGACAAACTCGAAAATTCCACTAAACAAACCATGCACCATCTTGTTTTTCTCCTATCTTCTTCTCTTTAATGGCGGTGAGAAGCATAGACATAAATACGTAGACGCCTCATGGAGCGAGAAGGACCCCGTGCAGCAAACAGAAAGGGGGAACGGACCACTGTAGGTCTCATACCTTATTAGGAAATGGTATGAGACTGCCATTGCAATCCGGAAGTGAAGGGGCACGTTTTGTGTATTTTTAGGTGAAATATATTTTTATATATAATATATATTATATTAATATATATTTATATTAATAGTTAGAAGTTATGTTAATTCACATTAAGATATGTTTTACTGAAAAGGAATGTATTATGTCGAATGTCCGGGTCAATCTGACCCAGTAAGTTGTTGTGGAAGGAATTCCTAGCAAGTGTCTTTTCATTATGTCGGAGCCGAAATATTATTGAGTTGTTATTGCAGAAGATTTTGGTGTGTCTCTTTTCCTTACATTGTGCGTTGCACGCAAATGGGGCGAAAACAGAACATGGAAAGGATGTCTGTTTGGACAGATAAGAACTAACAATTTGACTAATGGTCCTCTGAAGGAGCAGATTTAACTTCCACGAGGTCAAACCCAGAATTCTCGGAACTTCCAATACACACTCAATGTAAAACAGAGCCAGAAGCAAGATTCAGAATGCCATTGGTCAGACAGTTTCCAATACACAATAGCAGACTGAAACGGTATAAATGCTCGAAGCCAGAAGCAAAAGACGAGACATTTTGGATTCTGAGATGATGAAAATGAGATGATGAACATGTAATGTGTGATGCCGCAGATGTGCATTAAATGTCTTCCTGGTTGTCGGTGAGCCGGAGAGAATGGAGTTTTGTGTATCGTCTCTTAATTCATGAGTTTAGCACCTTTGAATTCCTCCATAGTATCAAGACAGCTAATGTAATGAAATAAAAATAATTAACTGTTAGAATTTATTTCCACTCTGCTGTCCATAGCAAAGTTAACTTTTATACTGTAATATTTTTGCAGGACAAAAGTAAGAAAAATATGTAGCTAATGTTTGACAATGTCTGATTTATCAAAGTTTATTGTTGTTACAATAAAATGCCAAAAAATAAAAGAAAATTATAATTTTTTTCTTGTCTTCTTCAAATGTTAAATGCACGTTAAATTATGGATTCATGTCAATATATTCTTGAATAAAATGCTGTAAAAGTGTGTGTGTTCATCAGTGTCAATATAAAAAATATCAGAATAATTTCTATCAAATTGTGCTCTTTATTCAGAAATCCCCCAAAACAACTAAATAATCACATTAAAAATAATAAACTCTGTGTTTAGTCATTTGATTACCAAATATATTAGCGTGTGTGAGAAAATGTGTCAAATATTAACTTAACCCTCCTATTATGTTTGTTTCTGAGGTACAGCAATAATGTTCGTGGGTCAATTTGACCCGGAGAGTGTTTAGTCATGCAATAGCGTCAGAAACCTAAAACATCCTCAAAAACTTTTTTGTATCCGATTATTAATTCCAATACTAACCATTTCAATCAATACTTGTGCAATGATGTTTTTTTATTTCTCACAAATAAAGGATCAATGACGACAATTTACTCATTTGGACATAAAAATGTGATTTTCAATTTTTTGCCCACTGAAAAAACCCAAACACAAAATGACACTATTCTTGAAAGTGATTTTTTTTGTAAATTTCTTTATATTACATTTAGATTTTTTTTGAAGGGGTCATCTTTATAATTGAACTTGAGACACTTTTCTGCTCTGGGTCAAATTGACCCGCTGACTAAAATCAAGACAAATGAGTCCTGAAGATGATCCTCCAGCTGGTTTTCCAGTTTAAATCTGCGTGTTCAAAACAAAACTGGGTTTTTCATCACATGCTGCCCAGATTTTTATGCCATATTTAGCTGGTGTGGAAGCCATATATTGCCTAAATGAGTAGGGTCGCTACTCATTTAGGCAATATATGCCTTCTGAATGCCAGGGGTGAACTTTATGAATGCCACAAGTCTTCCATCTACTGTGACATTAGGGCCTGGGTTATAGAACAGGGGAAGTTACAACCCACATGTACCACACTGTTCTATTAGCTGCTAGTTTGTCTTGTCCATCGATTGTCAAATCGGATTACTCTGGAGAAAAGTCTCCAGAAACATTATGGCCCGAAATATTACCCTGCCTGTCTCTGCATCCCTTAGACTGGCTGTTGACTCGTCCTTTGACTTATAAACTCTGGTCAGAATGAGGACCTCCAAATATGCATGTAAATGCATTTGGTCCAGCTCCTTCCAGTTCTCTCCAAAAACTCACATTCCTTTTAGATTTGTCATTTCAACAAGGATTTTCTGTATTACACAAGGCCTGAGTAGCTCAAAGACTGACTTGATGTCTATAATGCGAGTTACTGCCATCCTAGTCAACCCTGGAATGATCAACAAGAAGTTCCAGAGCTTCCAGGGTTTTCATCTTTTTATTTCCATCCATCCATCCATCCATCCATTTTCTTCCGCTTATCCGGGGTCGGGTCGCGGGGGCAGCAGCTTCAGAAGGGAGGCCCAGACTTCCCTCTCCCCAGCCACTTCTTCCAGCTCCTCCGGGGGAATCCCAAGGCGTTCCCAGGCCAGCCGAGAGACGTAATCCCTCCAGCGTGTCCTGGGTCTTCCCCGAGGCCTCCTCCCGGTGGGACGTGCCCGGAACACCTCACCAGGGAGGCGTCCAAGAGGCATACTTACCAGATGCCCGAGCCACCTCAACTGGCTCCTCTCGACGTGGAGGAGCAGCGGCTCTACTCTGAGTCCCTCCCGGATGACCGAGCTTCTCACCCTATCTCTAAGGGAGAGCCCAGCCACCCTGCGGAGGAAACCCATTTCGGCCGTTTGTACCCGTGATCTCGTTCTTTCGGTCATGACCCAAAGCTCATGACCATAGATGAGGGTGGGAACGTAGATCGACCGGTAAATCGAGAGCTTCGCTTTTTGGCTCAGCTCTCTCTTCACCACGACGGACCGGTACAGCGCCCGCTTCACAGCAGACGCTGCCCCAATCCGCCTGTCGATCTCCTGCTCCCTTCTTCCCTCATTCGTGAACAAGATCCCCAGATACTTAAACTCCTCCACTTGAGGCAGGACGACCCCCTGACCCGGAGAAGGCACTCTACCCTTTTCCGGCTCAAGACCATGGCCTCGGATTTGGAGGCACTGAGCCTCATCCCGGCCGCTTCACACTCGGCTGTGAACCGCTCCAGTGAGAGCTGCAGATCACGTTCCGATGAAGCCAACAGGACCACATCATCCGCAAAAAGCAGAGATGCGATCCTAAGACCACCAAAACGGATCCCCTCAACATCTCAGCTGCACCTAGAAATTCTGTCCATAAAAGTAATGAACAGAATCGGTGACAAAGGGCAGCCTTGGCGGAGTCCAACTCTCACCGGAAACGAGCCCGACTTACTGCCGGCAATGCGGACCAGACTTTGACACCGGTCATACAGGGACCTGGCAGCCCGTATCAAAGGGCCCGGTACCCCATACTCCCGGAGTAACCCCCACAGGGCCCCCCGAGGGACACGGTCGAAGGCCTTCTCCAAGTCCACAAAACACATGTACACTGGTTGGGCGAACTCCCATGCACCCTCCAAGACCCTGCTGAGGGTGTAGAGCTGGTCCAGTGTTCCACGACCAGGATGAAAACCACACTGCTCTTCCTGAATCCGAGGTTCGACTATCCGACGGACCCTCCTCTCCAGGACCCCTGAATAGACCTTACCAGGGAGGCTTAAGAGTGTGATCCCCCTGTAATTGGAGCACACCCTCCGGTCCCCCTTTTTAAACAGGGGGACCACCACCCCAGTCTGCCAGTCCAGGGGAACTGCCCCCGATGTCCATGTGATATTGCAGAGTCGCGTTAGCCAACACAACCCTGCAACATCCAGAGCCTTAAGGAACTCCGGGTGGATCTCATCCACCCCCGGGGCCCTGCCACTGAGGAGCTTTTTGACCACCTCGGCGACCTCGTTCCCAGAGATTGGAGAGCCCAACCCAGAGTCCCCATGCTCAGCTTCCTCAACAGAAGGCATGTTTGTGGGATTGAGGAGGTCTTCGAAGTATTCCGCCCACCGACCCACAACGTCCCGAGTTGAGGTCAGCAGCGCACCATCCCCACTATAAACAGTGTTGGTGCTGCACTGCTTCCCCCTCCTGAGACGCCGGATGGTGGACCAGAATCGCCTCAAGCCGTACGGAAGTCTGTCTCCATGGCCTCTCCAAACTCCTCCCACGTCCGAGTTTTTGCCTCAACGACAACCCGAGCCGCATGCCGCTTCGCCCGCCGGTGCCCATCAGCTGCTTCTGGAGTCCCACAGGCCAAAAAGGCCCGGTAGGACTCCTTCTTCAGCTTGACAGCATCCCTCACCGAAGGTGTCCACCAACGGGTTCGAGGGTTGCCGCCGCGACAGGCACCAACAACCTTGCGGCCGCAGCTCCGATAGGCCGCCTCGGCAATAGAGGTACGGAACATGGTCCACTCAGACTCAATGTCCCCCACCTCCCCCGGAACGTGTTCGAAGTTCTGCCGGAGATGAGAGTTGAAGCTCCGTCTCACAGGGGACTCTGCCAGACGTTCCCAGCAGACCCTCACTACACGTTTGGGCCTGCCAGGTCTGACCGGCTTCCTCCCCCACCACCGGAGCCAACTCGTCACCAGGTAGTGGTCAGTGGACAGCTCCGCACCTCTCTTCACCCGAGTGTCCAAGACATACGGCCGCAAATCCGATGACAAAGTCAATCATCGAACTGCGGCCTAGGGCGTCCTGGTGCCAAGTGCACATATGGACGCCCTTATGCCTGAACATGGTGTTCGTGATGGACAATCCGTGACGAGCACAGAAGTCCAACAACAGAACACCACTTGGGTTCAGATCGGGGGGGCCGTTCCTCCCAACCACGCCTCTCCAGGTCTCACTGTCATTGCCCACATGAGCGTTGAAGTCTCCCAGTAGAACCAGGGAGTCCCCAGGAGGGGCACTCTCCAGTACCCCCCTAAGGACTCCAAGAAGGGTGGGTAATCTGAACTGCCGTTTGGCCCGTAAGCACAAACAACAGTCAGAACCCGTCCCCCCACCCGTAGGCGGAGGGAGGCTACCCTCTCGTTCACCGGGGTGAACCCCAAAGTACAGGCGCCCAAATGGGGGCAACAAGTATGCCCACTCCAGCCCGGCGCCTCTCACCGTGGGCAACTCCAGAGTGGAAGTACGTCCAGCCCTCTCGAGGAGACTGGTTCCAGAACCAGAGCCATGCGTCGAGGTGAGGCCGACTATTTCTAGCCGGAACCTCTCAGCCTCGCACACTAGCTCCAGTTCCTTCCCCACCAGAGAGGTGACGTTCCACGTCCCAAGAGCCAGCTTCTGCAGCCAAGGATCAGACCGCCAGGGTCCCCTCCCTTGGCTGCCGCCCATAGCACACAATGCACCCGACCCCTTTGGCCCCTCGACAGGTGGTGAGCCCATCGGAAGGGGGACCCACGTCTCCTCTTCGGGCTGAGCCCGGCCGGGCTCCGTGGGTAAAAGCCCGGCCACCAGGCGCTCGCCATCGTGCCCCACCTCCAGGCCTGGCTCCAGAGTGGGGCCCCGGTGACCCGCGTCCGAGCGAGGGAAAAACGAAGTCCAAAGTTTGTATTCATCATAGGGGTCTTCGGGCTGCGCTTTGTCTGGTTCCTCACCTAGGACCTGTCTGCCTTGGGTGACCCTACCAGGGGCATAAAGCCCCAGACAGCATAGCTCCTAGGATCATTGGGACACTCAAATCTCTCCACCACGATAAGGTGGCAGCCCAAGGAGATTGTACAATCAAGAACAATCAATGAAGGAAAATATGATTATATTGTATATTGCATTTTCTTTTTATTTCCCTGCTGCTCATTTCCTAATCTCTGACAGTGACAATATCACATGTACCTTCAGTGTGTAATGCGTTTAGGACTCCCTTGCAGAGAGTATTTATGTTCCCTCAATTTCTACTGAGTGTCCACTCAGTGTGAGTGGAGTTTGTCCAGGGGAACAGAAAAGGTACCTGTCAAAAGTTGTATGAACACCTGCTTTCAGGCAGCTTTCTAGTGAAGTAAAGAGAATAGTGAAAGAGTGGGTTTGCGTGATTGTTTAGGTGTGTGTGTGGTGTGGGTGTGGTGTGTGCATGCATGTGTGGTGTGTGTGTGTGTGTGTGAAATATGTCTCATAGGTGCAAAGAAACAAATAGAATTGGACATTTTTTAACCTTTTTACCCTTTAACTTGACTGCCGGGTCAAATTGACCCGAACAGTATCGATGTAACAAATAGACCAAGGGGGGGCTGCAAATGTGTAAAATGAACCATTTTCATTTTATACATAGAGTGCACCTATTAAGGCAAATAGAAGTATTTTTTCTGCATGAAACTTTTTCTAACTATTTCTAAAAAAAAATTAAACTTTGAAACGGGTCAAATTGACCCGCAACATAACAGGAGGGTTTTAAACTACTTTGCAGAACAGCACTTTGTGAAGTTCGGCCCATTCACTTGTATTAGCTTACGTCAAAGGATATGCAAGTCATAAATGACTTTGTAAGGACTTAATAAAACATATTTATATGTTTATAGATTAAATTAGTTTAAACTTTAAAAAAAGATAGTGATCTTTGACAGAAAACAGTCACAGCAGAAAATAGAAGAATTATACAACTAAGACAAGCGACACACCAAATTATTGGAGACAATAATCACACATAATTTGTACAATCAAGAACAATCAATGAAGGAAAATATGATATATATTGTATATTGCATTTTCTAAGTAAAAGGGCATGCCAACTTATTTGAAAAGCTTTTATATAGACTGGTTAATATAATTTGAAACATCAGTTTCAGTCTAGTTTTGCTGTAAAGATAAACCTATCAAATACTTTTCTAATACTGTAAATTTCAGATTGCAAACAATTAATGAAAATCTACTAATAGTACACAACAGCACATCTTATTTTGGATTAAAAATGTATTAAAGTAAATTTCATTCACCCCACTCATTCTCTCTATACAGAAAAATACAAATCAATCCTGCAAGTTCATATTTTAATCTCCAACATGCAAATGTCAAGATCCAAATGATCACATTT
>NW_027675209.1:0-40050 GCF_904066995.2 Poecilia reticulata | reverse complement strand
AATAATATTTACAGCACGATTACAATAGGCCTTCGCAGCGCTTAGCTGCTCGGGCCTAATTAAAGCTCCGCGGAGCCTCAAGCGGCCCGAGCAGCCAAGCGCCGCTCCGGCCTATAGCCACCGCGGGGACCCAACACCGCCGCCCGCCTGCCAACGCCTACCCTTTCGCACAGTTGAGGCGCGCCTCCGCCAGGCAGTTCGCACCGTTAACTTCGGCATGGTTCCCTGGGACACACCACAAATTTTGTGCAGATCGGTCGATGTAGAGAGGAGATATTGATGATGGGATAGTCTAGGGGGCTGTAGAGTAAAATCACAATTCAAACCGTTGGGCTCTTTAGCATTTAGCACAGGTCAAACGTATCCAGTTTGGTGCCAATCGGAAGATGCGTGTGTGATTCAGAGACAGTTGTATGCATATGGCGAAGGACAGACAGTTAGCCACGCCCCCAGAGTCAGAGTTCATCCTCACAGTTCATCATCAGGTATATATGTCAGGTGGTAGAAGATTAATTCCATATGTATTACTCAGTAAAAATAAGACATACAGTAGAACAAACAGCTGATTCCTGTAAAAGTGGGCGGAGCTAAGGTTACGTCATCATCTGACCATGAGGGTTGGTCAGTAGTGAGACATAGGAAGTCTGAAGCAGCTGTGACCTTGTATGTGGAAGTTATGTCACTTTGATGTTTTATGGCGAATAGTCAAAGTTTGGCACTTAGCCACGCCCACATGCTTTGACATACAAAAATTCCTGTGATAACTTTAGACCTTTAATGTCTGAACTCTCTGCTCACTGAGTTTGAAGTCTGTATGTCAAACGCTGTAGGAGGAGTTCGATCAAATATGACGTCTCTGAAAACCAGCAAATGGGGGCTTTGATCCAAAATGCCGACTTCCTCTTGGTTTGGACCATGGCTCAAGAGACTTTTTTGTAGGTCTTGACAAGATACACAAGTGTACCAAGTTTCATAATTCTAGGTTAAAGAATGGCTTGGGGCTGATTATTTAAAATCTTCAAGGGGCGCTGTTGAGACATTAGGCCATGCCCACAAAAAATTACACTGGATTCCTGTCGAGGGACCCGCATGGATCAAACTTAGTGAGTTTGGTGCAGCTGGGCTTTAAACTGTGGAATTCAAGGCCAAACGTAAGGAGACGGCGTTAAAGGTCACTTGGCCACGCCACCACGCCCACCTGCTGCATCCAAACCAAACGGGTTGGACACCCTGACACACCAACATGTCTTCTTTCTGTCGACAGTGTTTCATGTTGATTAGGTCAAAGGGGTCAGATAGTGAACGTTCGCAGTAAAACATGACACTTCCTGTTGTAAGGGGGCGTGGCTTAGGTAATCTCAAAATTTCACAACTGGGTGTCGTAGGTCATCCAAAGGTGATTCCACACAGAAAGTTTGGTGGCTCTGTGAGTTTATTTGTAAGAGATATAACAGTTTATTACATTCTGGTGAGTCGGTGAACTTTGACCCCTGGTATGACCCCTTCAGCATGCTCCAAAACTCACAAATTTGATAACTTTGAATCGGCCATGCCTTATGAACAATCTGACCGAGTTTGAAGCCGATCGATCGAAATACCTAGGAGGAGTTCGATCAAATGCGACGTGTGTAAACGGCCAAAATGGGCTCAAAATCGGAACTTCAATCCAAAATGGCCGACTTCCTAGGATAGTTGCACTATGACATTGATTGTAAATTCAGAGTGTCTTGGGGAGCTCTACAATTGTACCGAATTTCAAGTCTCTAAGATAAAGTAAGTGAATAGAAAAGGGTCTTTTGAATGTTGCTAGGGGGCGCCCTTGAGCCGTTTCTTGTGCGATTTTTGCGATGACCTTAAAATACGTAAATTTCACACGGTCTCTATGCGCCCGCCAAGTTTGGTGAGTTTTTGAATATGATAAAGCCCCCAAAAAGCCAATTCATTTGGCGTTAGAAAAATAATAATAATAATAAACAGCACGATTACAATAGGCCTTCGCATTACAATAGGCCTTCGCAGCGCTTAGCTGCTCGGGCCTAAAATAAATAATAAACATTTGAAAAACAATAGGCCTTCGCAGCGCTTAGCTGCTCGGGCCTAATTAAAGCTCCGCGGAGCATCGAGCGGCCCGAGCAGCCAAGCGCCGCTCGGCCTATAGCCACCGCGTGGTCCCAGCACCGCCTTCCCCCAGCCACCGCTGATGCTCTGACGGAGCAGCCGAACCCGCCCTCCTTGAATTACTCAGTGTGTCATGTTTGGCTTTGCTCACAGAAAAAGCACAAAAATCTGTTAAGGATTGGCTGCAGCATGTAGATCAGGGGTCACCAACCTTTTTGAAACTGAGAGCTACTTCGAGGCTACAGAGTCATATAAAGGCTACCAGTTTTACACGCTCTTCTGAAATAACAAATTAACTCAGTTTACCTTAGAAATTATCATTAATGATTAATGATTCTCATATATGGGAAGAAACCGATCACGTTAATGATTTCTCACAATAATTTGCATTGAAAACTCAGTGGGAAACAGATATCAATATTCAGCACTTTATCTCTTAATCTCAGTAATTGGGTGATTCTATTTTTGCGGCAACATTTTGGCCTCAGGATTTTTGAAAAAAATATATTGTTTTAAGTTTTATCACCCTAATTTCTTCCTTATTTTGTTCATGAACATAACAGGGTGGAACATAAGAGGGTGGAACTTTTCTAACTAAAATTAGCTTCACTTTATTAAATTATAATAAACATCATCATCGTCATCATCATCACCTGGGTCTCAGTGTTCATCCTCACCACCAACAACCACAAATCATGACAGTTTAAGTTTTGGGAGAATGTATGTGCATCTGAACAGCTTCATTGATACTTTATCTTATCATTTGTCTTGACATTAGCTGCATTGTGTTTACAGCAGCGCTCTCTGGTGCAGCCCGCAGCATCTCATGCAGTTTGGCCAATGTAGAGAGGAGATACAGCTATTTGATTAACCTAGGGAGTGCAGTGGAGTCAAGTTATAATCTAATGCTATTGGATCCTTTAGAGAATCACTGAAGTCAGCCATAAATATCTGGTGGAAATCACATGAAGCCTGGTTGATTTAGAGACAATTGTAGACATGGCTGGCATTGCTATTTGCTAATAAGGCATGCCCACATGCTTCAGCTAGCAGTCAACATACACAGAGTTCATCATCATGTCATCTTATATTAATTAGCACAGCATTGAACCCATTTAAGTCAGAGTAAAAGCAAGACTTCCGGCAGAGAAAAACAGGTGACTTCCTGTTGGAGGGGGACGTGGCTAAGGTGATGTCATCATATGACCTTGTGAATGTGATCAAGGCTGGCCAATAATGAGACATGGAAAGTCTGATGAAGTTGTCACTTTTCTTGTAGAAGTTATTGCCTTTTAGTATTTCATGGCACAAAGCCAAAGTTTGACACTTAGCCACGCCCACATGCTTTGATGTACGAGAATTCTTTTGATAACTTTTCATCTTCCATGTCTTAAGTGTGTGCTGAGCGAGTTTGGAGTCTGTATCTCAAAAGCTGTAGGAGGAGTTCGATCAGATGCGACGTCTATGAAAAACCGGAAATGGCGACTTTGATCCAAAATGGCCGACTTCCTGTTGGGTTTGGACCATTGCTCCAAGAGACTTGTTTGTACAACCTGACAAGATACACAAGTGTACCAAGTTTCATAATTCTAGGTTAAACAATGGCTTGGGGCTGATTATTTAAAATCTTCAAGGGGGCGCTGTTGAGACATTAGGCCACGCCCACCAAATATTGCACTGGATTACTGTCCGGAGTTGGATAAGGATCGATCTCAGTGAGTTTGGTGCAGCTGGACTCACAACTGTGGAATTAACAGCCAAACGTATGGACACGGCGTTACAGGTATATTCGCCACGCCGCCACGCACACCTGCTGCATCCAAAACAAACAGCGTTGGAAACCATAACACACCAACATGTCTTCTGTTTGTGGACACAGTTTCATGTTGATTAGGTTAAAGAGGTCAGATAGGGACCGATCACAATAAAACATGACACTTCCTGTTCTAAGGGGGCGTGGCTTATGTGATCTCAAAATTTCACAATTGGGTCTTGTAGGGCATTCAAAGGTGATCACACACAGAAAGGTTGGTGGCTCTGTGAGTTTCTTTGTAGGAGATATAACTGTTTATTATTTTATGGTGAGTCAGTGAACTTTGACCCCTAGTATCACCCCTTCAACATGCACGAAAACTCACCGTTTTGATAACTTTTAATCGGGCATGCCTTCTGAACCAACTGACCAAGTTTGAAGCCGATCCATCAAAAGCCCTAGGAGGAGTTCGATCAAATGCGAAGGCTATAAACGGCCAAAATGGGGTGAAATTTGCAAATTCAATCCAAAATGGCCGACTTCCTGTTTGACATACACTATGAGAACAATTATAAATTCTGAGTGGCTTGGGGAGTTCTACAAGTGTACCAAATTTCAAGTCTCTACAATAAAGTAAGTGAATAGGAAAGGGTCTTTTGAAAATTTCTAGGGGGCGCTGTTGAGCCATTTTTTTTGCGATTTTTGCGCGGACCTTAAAATAAGTAAATTTTTTACAGTCTCTATGGGCCTACCAAGTGGTCCCAGCACCGCCTTCCCCAGCCACCGCCGATGCTCTGACGGAGCAGCCGAACCCGCCCTCCTTGAATTTACTCAGTGTGTCATGTTTGGCTTTGCTCACAGAAAAAGCACAAAAATCTGTTAAGGATTGGCTGCATTATGTAGATCAGGGGT
Organism: Poecilia reticulata; assembly: GCF_904066995.2. Taxonomy (NCBI): domain Eukaryota; kingdom Metazoa; phylum Chordata; class Actinopteri; order Cyprinodontiformes; family Poeciliidae; genus Poecilia; species Poecilia reticulata. The sequence continues at coordinate 35,267 of NW_027675209.1, read as the reverse complement.
CACCAACCTTTTTGAAACTGAGAGCTACTTCGAGGCTACCGAGTCATATTAAGACTACCAGTTTTACACGCTCTTCTGTAATAACAAATTAACTCAGTTTACCTTAGACATTATCATTAATGATGAATGATTCTCATCTATGGGAAGAAACTGATCACGTTAATTATTTATCACAATCCTAATTAGCATTGAAAACTCGGTGGGAAACAGATATCAATATTCAGCACTTTATCTCTTAATCCCAGTAATTGGGTGATTCTATTTTTGCGGATAAATTTCGGCCTCAGGATTTTTGAAAAAAATATATTGTTTTAAGTTTTACATATTTTGTTACAACACTGACATGTTTAACAATAAGAAATTAATATTGGGCAAGCTCAGGATTAGATAAATTAATAATTATATGTGGGGGTTTTGAAACATTGTCTCTCAATGTGTTCCACCCTGTTACAAAGAGTGTGTCCCTTTTACTATATAATGTTGTATTCTTTAAATTGTAACACATCATGACGTTACGAATCATTTATGACTATTTTAAAGAAAAATCTGTTCTTTTACTCATTATTACTGACAGCATTGAAAATATTGGTAATTTTAAAAACTTATACCAATATTTGCATTTATTGGTCTTCAACTCCCAACATGGCTCAGAAAAATCCACAGTACTTAATGTTTCTGTAACAATATTTAATAAAAACATGTGTGGAATTGAACAAAACATGGTGGATTGTACCATAACAGGGTGGAAAATCAAAGTCTTTGATTCTAAAATCTGATGATTTTCATTATTAGTTGCAGGATTGGCTTTTTCAAGTTAAAGTATATGTAGAGTATTTGTCCTGGCTCTATTTGGAAAGAACATGTGATGTCCCTGTAGCGGATTTTCCCATAACATGTACTCATTGATATGTAGAGTATTTTTCCTGGCTCTATTTGGAAAGAACATGTGATGTCCCTGTAGCGGATTTTCCCATAACATGTACTCATTGATCCCCTCACACGAGTCAATGGGGGTAACTAGTGAAATGAAAACAGACAAATGGCAAAGATATCTGATAATACCTCAGACTACTCTGCAGCTCTATTCCATCATCTTAAAATTTTTTATTTGACATAAAGTTATTTCTTTTCACCCTAATTTCTACCTTATTTGGTTCATGAACATAAAATGGTGGAACATAACAGGGTGGAGCTTTTCTAACTAATTTACCTGTAGCTCTTTTTGTGGTCAACATTTAGCTTGGTAACCTTCAACACAATAACAAACCTTAATGACTAAATCTAACATTATGTGTTTTAAATTCTATTGAATAAACATTTTTCACAATCTTTCTTAACAGGGAGGAACATAACAGGATGGAACTTTCTAACTAATCTACCTGTAGCTCTTTATGTGGTCAACATTTAGCTAGCTAACCTTCAACAAAATAACAAATTTTAATGACCAAATCTAACATTATGTTTTTTAAATTCTACTGAATAAACATTTTTCACAATCTTCCCTAACAGTGTGGAACATAACAGGGTGGAACTTTCTAACTAATCTACCTTTAGCTCTTTATGTGGTCAACATTTAGCTAGCTAACCATCAACAGAATTACAAACCATTAATCCATGGGATTCAGTGTTCTAAATGGCCGTTTTTTATTAATTTTTGATTTTACCTTTATATTTCTTAATAAAAAACATGAATATTGCTTTATGTGCTATCATTTTGTTAGGACAACCTGAACTTTGTCAATTTACACATATTTTTGTCATTTGGACATACTGACATTGCATTTTGGGCCTAAAATCACACAAAAAAAGAAAATTCGAGTAGAAAAAGTTTTTGTTTTTGTCACTGTGAAACCCACAAATATGTATAACAATTATGTTTTATGGTTTAGAATTCTAAAGTATACTCTATATTTCAAAATTAATATGTACAAATATAGCAAACAACCCATGTATATTAAATTATCAATAAAATGTAGGTAATCCATTTGTTCCTGTGCTACTATTTACAAAATATCAAATCAAGATTCCAAAAAATATATAACTTTCCTAAATATATTTAAATCCTGGCAATTACTTCTCCTGGCAATTTTAGCACACTATAAATTTCAAAATCAATATGTGTAAATACAGGAAACAACTCATGTTTAGAAGATTATCATCAACAAAATGTAGGTAATTCATTCATTTGTGCACAAACACATCACTTTGCATGGAAGGGGCACAGACAAAATATTGTTTTGCTTCCAATAGTCCTGAATACTGGGCAGTGAAACTAAAGACATATATATCAGTAGACCCAAAAAATTTACAGATCTTCCATTTCAATGTCATTCCATTTGTACTTTTTCCCTAATGTTTTTTTTTTGCTGCATTTTTGTTTGTGTTGAGGCAAATTGTTTTCACTGTGTCAGAGGCAAAATATAATAAAAAAAGATCTTTTGGACTATGAGAAGACAGGTTGTTTATTTGGACACCGGGTGTTCGCCGTGGCTGAAAACTGCTTTCTCCCGGCACACTGTCAGGATCCTCATCTGTCTTCCAGGGATCAATGTGGGGGAGTGGCTCAGCAGCGTCACCTCTCGGTGATCGAGACCGCGCAGTTGCACAGCGCCGCCAACTTCTCAGTTTCAATCTTTGCTTAGCTACGTTTGTCCCTGTTTGTCCCTACCTCATCTTCTTCCTGATAGCCATGTTCTCTCTCTCTTCCTGATATGAATGACTGAATCACTACATTGTCATCAGAATCCTCGCTGTCTGCTCCAGACTCAGACTGCGAGTCTCCCTCATCTTCGAGCTCAAAAAGAGCTTTGCTGCCTGCCCCACATTCATTCTTCTCATCATTCTTTACAGAAAAAAACAAAATACAATGTCCGAAATACAAATTACGAGGTAGATTTTACTGATCGTCTGATATCACAACTATCTGTTGACGTGCCTCTCTTTTTTCTGTTCTCCGTTCCCGCGGTACTTTTTTTTTCTATTTTCGCGCCGTTACTTGCGTCACTGTCCTTCGTTTATCTGCAACAAAATGTGAACTCCACCGCGTGGTCCCAGCACCGCCTTCCCCCAGCCACCGCTGATGCTCTGACGGAGCAGCCGAACCCGCCCTCCTTCAATTACTCAGTGTGTCATGTTTGGCATTGCTCACAGACAATGCACAAAAATCTGTTGCAGATTGGCTGCAGCGAGTAGATCAGGGGTCACCAACCTTTTTGAAACTGAGAGCTACTTCATGGGTACTGAATAATACAATGGGCTACCAGTTTGACACTCTCTTCTGAAATAACAAATTTACTCAGTTTGCCTTTAATTATATATAATCAATAATGATTAATGATACTCATCCATGAGCATCCATGAGAAGACACTGATCACGTTAATGATTTCTCACAATAATTAGCAATGAAAACAAGGTGGGAAAAAGATATCAATATTCAGCACTTTATCTCTTTTAATCTCAGTAATTGGGTGATTCTTTTTTTTGCGGCAACATTTCGGCCTCAGGATTTTTTTAAAAATATATTGTTTTAAGTTTTTAATATTTTGTTACAGCACTGACATGTTTCACAATATGAAATTAATAATGGGCAAGCTCAGGAATAGATAAAACTAGAAAATTCCTGCAGAAATTTTAAAGCGGCATGCCAAAGTGTGCCCGTCGGCTTTGAGCCAGTGTTTTTATGCTAAAATTAGCATTAATGCTAAAGAAAGCTGCAACGTAGTCAATAACCTGTGGATAGGCAGAAGCATGTAGAATAATCTGTACTTGTACCATTCATTATGTTAAAATTGATGCATAAGCTAAAATTTGCCAATATATCAATGTTAGCTTAAATGCTGGCAGTAGCATGTGGAGCAACAGGACCATGTTGTTTTAATTTTACTACTCCATTCAGTATACTAAACATGTCTAATTAATGAGAAAATTAGCTAAAAGCTAACTTTAGGTAAAAGTGCTAGTGCACTAGTCAAAGACAGTGAAATGCTAACTTTTGTACAAATGCTAATGCTAATTGCACAGCAAGGCAGTTCACTATCCTGAGAAATAAATAAAATAAAAAATGCTAATATTGCACCGCCATAGGCGGTGCACTAACACGTGAGAAATATGCACTTTTATTTTGAAACTTTCGGTTAGCTTCTTTTTAACTACCACACCAATTCAATGTGTAACAGTAGTTTGTTTAAACCAGTCACATAAAGCACAAAAGAGGAAATACCTGATGTGAAAAATGTCAAGGCTTTTATTTTGAAATTTTCAGTAAGCTTCACTTTTGTTACACATTGGATTAATGGCTACATTATTCCAACGTGTAACAGTCCAGCTATATAATGCCCAAAACAGCAAGTAGGTCTAAATGCCAGCTCATCCCTATGTGCTATTTGAGAGTAGTACTGACCTTCAGTCATTGTAATTCTAAAGAGCAGCTCAACTATCGTGTGAGTGAGACACAAAGAGAGAAACAGAATTCTGTTTGAAGCAGTTCATTTATCTGAACAAAGCAGTCCAAACATCTCCTTCCTATTCAGGATCTTTTAGAGTGATCCAAAAACGGTGTGAAGCATGTAGTCAAAGGGGGTGAAATGCTAATGTTTGTGCTAATGTTCCATTAAATTCCATTTAACCTACAGGGCACAGTAGAGTCAAGTTATAATGTAATATGTTGCTGTAACATTCAGTCTTCAGTTTTTTCAGTGGCTACCTGTATTAGCTGTGTGCAGGTTTTCCTTCCGTGTTGCCCATATTGGACTGTGTTTGAGATTCTCTTTATTAAATTATAATAATCATCATCATCATCATCATCTTGGTCTCAGCGTTCATCCTCACCACCAACAACAGTTTATGACAGTTTAAGTTTTGGAAGAAAATATGTGTGTCTGAACAGCTGGATTGATACTTTATATCTAGTCACTTACGTTGGCATTAGCTGCATTGTGTTTACAGCAGACCTCCTTGGTGAAGCACACAACATCTCAGGCAGATTAGCCAATGTAGAGAGGAGATACAGCTATTTCATTAACCGAAAGGGTGCAGTGGAGTCAAGTTATAATCTAATCTTTAGAGGTCCACCAGTCGATCACAGAAAATCTGGTGCAAATGGGATGAAGCCTGGTTGATTTAGAGGCAGACAAAAACAGGTGACTTCCTGTTGGAGGGGGGCGTGGCTAAGATGATGTCATCATATGACCTTGTGAATGTGATCAAGGCTGGCCAATAATGAGACATGGAAAGTCTGATGAAGTTGTCACTTTTCCTGTAGAAGTTATTGCATTTTAGTATTTCATGGCACAAAGCCAAAGTTTGACACTTAGCCACGCCCACATGCTTTGATGTACGAGAATTCTTTTGATAACTTTTCACCTTCAATGTCTTAAGTGTGTGCTGAGCGAGTTTGAAGTCTGTATCTCAAAAGCTGTAGGAGGAGTTCGATCAGATGCGATGTCTATGAAAAACCGGAAATGGCGGCTTTGATCCAAAATGGCCGACTTCCTGTTGGGTTTGGACCATGGCTCCAAGAGACTTTTTTGTACATCCTGACAAGATATACATGTGTATCAAGTTTCATAATTCTAGGTTAAAGCATGGCTTGGGGCTGATGATTTAAAATATTCTAGAGGGCGCTGTTGAGACATCAGGCCACGCCCACCAAATATTGCACTGGATTACTGTCCGGAGTTGGATCAGGATCCATCTCAGTGAGTTTGGTGCAACTGGACTCAAAATTGTGGAATACAGAGATAAACGTAAGGACAGGTATATTCGCCACGCCGCCACGCCCACCTGCTGCATCCAAACCAAACGGGGTTGGACACTCTGACACACCAACATGTCTTCTGTTTGTGGACACAGTTTCATGTTGAATAGATGAAAGGGGTCAGATAGTGAACGTTCGCAGTAAAACATGACACTTCCTGTTGTAAGGGGGCGTGGCTTAGGTAATCTCAAAATTTCACAACTGGGTGTCGTAGGTCATCCAAAGGTGATCACACACAGAAAGTTTGGCGGCTCTGTGAGTTTATTTGTAAGAGATATAACAGTTTATTACATTCTGGTGAGTCGGTGAACTTTGACCCCTGGAACGACCCCTTCAACATGCTCGAAAACTCACAAATTTGATAACTTTGAATCGGTCACGCCTTATGAACAATCTGACCGAGTTTGAAGCCGATCGATCGAAATCCCTAGGAGGAGTTCGATCAAATGCGACTTCTGTAAACGGCCAAAATGGGCTCAAAATCGGAACTTCAATCCAAAATGGCCGACTTCCTAGGACAGATGCACTATGACATTAATTGTAAATTCAGAGGGTCTTGGGGAGCTCTACAAATGTACCGAATTTCAAGTCTCTACAATAAAGTAAGTGAATAGAAAAGGGTCTTTTGAAAGTTGCTAGGGGGCGCCCTTGAGCCGTTTCTTGTGCGATTTTTGCGAGGACCTTAAAATACGTAAATTTTCACCGGGCTCTATGCGGCCGCCAAGTTTGGTGAGTTTTTGAATATGATAAAGCCCCCAAAAAGCCAATTTACTTTACGGAAGAATAATAAGAATAATTAAAGCTCCGCGGAGCCTCAAGCGGCCCGAGCAGCCAAGCGCCGCTCCGGCCTATAGCCACCGCGGGGACCCAGCACCGCCGCCCGCCTGCCACCGCGTACCCTTTCGCACAGTTGAGGCGCGCCTCCGCCAGGCAGTTCGCACCGTTCACTTCGGCATGGTTCCCTGAGGACACACCACAAATTTGGTGCAGATCGGTCGATGTAGAGAGGAGATATTGATGATGGGATAGTCTAGGGGGCGCTGTAGAGTAAAATCACAATTCAAACCCGTTGGGCTCTTTAGCATTGAGCACAGGTCAAACGTATCCAGTTTGGTGCCAATCAGAAGATGCGTGTGTGATTCAGAGACAGTTGTATGCATATGGCGAAGGACAGAGAGTTGGCCACGCCCCCATGAGTCAGAGTTCATCCTCACAGTTCATCATCAGGTCATATTATGTCAGGTGGTAGAAGATTAATTCCATATGTATTACTCAGTAAAAATAAGACATACAGTAGAAAAAACAGCTGAATTCCTGTTAAAAGTGGGCGGAGCTAAGGTTACGTCATCATCTCACCATGTGAATGTAATGAGGGTTGGTCAGTAGTGAGACATAGGAAGTGGGAAGCAGCAGTGACCCTGTATGTGGAAGTTATGTCACTTTGATGTTTTATGGCGAATAGTCAAAGTTTGGCACTTAGCCACGCCCACATGCTTTGACATACAAAAATTCCTGTGATAACTTTAGACCTTTAATATCTGAACTCTCTGCTGACTGAGTTTGAAGTCTGTATCTCAAACGCTGTAGGAGGAGTTCGATCAAATACAACGTCTGTGAAAAACAGCAAATGGCAAATTTAATCCAAAATGGCCGACTATCTGTTGGGTTTGGACCATGGCTCCAAGAGGCTTTTTTGTAGGTCCTGACACGATACAGAAGTGTACCAAGTTTCATAATTCTAGGTTAAAGAATGGCTTGGGGCTGATTATTTAAAATCTTCAAGGGGGCGCTGTTGAGACATTATGCCAAGCCCACCAAATATTGCACTGGATTCCTGTCCGGAGTTGGATAAGGATCCATCCCAGTGATTTTGTTGCAGCTGGACTCACAATTGTGGAATTAACAGCCAAACGTATGGACACGGCGTTACAGGTATATTCGCCACGCCACCACGCCCACCTGCTGCATCCAAAACAAACAGCGTTGGAAACCATAACACACCAACATGTCTTCTGTTTGTGGACACAGTTTCATGTTGATTAGGTTAAAGAGGTCAGATAGGGACCGATCACAATAAAACATGACACTTCCTGTTCTAAGGGGGCGTGGCTTATGTGATCTCAAAATTTCACAATTGGGTCTTGTAGGGCATCCAAAGGTGATCACACACAGAAAGGTTGGTGGCTCTGTGAGTTTCTTTGTAGGAGATATAACTGTTTATTATTTTATGGAGAGTCAGTGAACTTTGAACCCTAGTATCACCCCTTCAGCATGCACGAAAACTCACCGTTTTGATAACTTTAATCGGGCATGCCTTCTGAACCAACTGACCAAGTTTGAAGCCGATCCATCAAAAGCCCTAGGAGGAGTTCGATCAAATGCGAAGGCTATAAACGGCCAAAATGGGGTGAAATTTGCAAATTCAATCCAAAATGGCCGACTTCCTGTTGACATATGTGGGGGATCAGTTGCTGAGGACTTTGGATCAAGGAACCCCCACCCCTGTTCCAGTAAAATATGAGTCTATTATCTGTTTTTTATGAATGTTTTGTTTTATTAAAAAGCACTGTTTCATTGTCCATGTTTAGCGGAATATTCACGTGTATGTTGGAAGCTATTCGGACTGAGAGTGAAACAAGTTTGGACAGTGATCAGTTTCTAACAGGCGCTTACGGCAGCCTCGGGTCTGAAGGGTCCAAAGTTTCGAAGAGGAAGAAAAAAGATGGCGAATGTAACCGTTAGAGTGTAACGCACGGATCGATGAACGTGTTTGTATGTTCAGAAAAAAGGAAGTAAAAGAAATTTACAACCACCGCATGTCTCGACACCACTTTTGTTCGAGTGTGCAACAAAATATTGGAGGTTCCACCGAGATTTATTAACGCTTCGTCGCGGGACTCTCGTGGAGGGATGCTAACTGGAGCAAGTAGCGGCGGGAGCACGCTGACACCGCGCGCGACCGACATGGAGGAGTTGGCAGAGACCGTTTCTCAACAGCTATGGCTCTTGCAGTTGGATCAGCTCAAGGAGGTCTGTGCAGAAGCTAAAATACAAAGTGGACATTCTGTAATGAGGCGAGCGTTAATACGATTAATAACAGAGTCCATTGATGCTACGGTTAATGATGAAGAGGAGGAGGTGGTGTGGTGCTATCTGCAGAGAATGTTAAAATCAATTCAACAGATATCACAAAATTCAGAAGTTTCTGCTGAGGAGGAGGCAACGTGCAACACACCACAAAGCACCAAGGCTGTAACGGAACAAATGGACTTGGCCGAAAAATACTCACAGCTCCACCTTAACAACCAAGCGTTGCAGGAGGAAGTACGGAGGCTAAATGAACATATAAAGGGTAAGCCTCAGAGAACAGTGGGTGAAAATGTGATGCCAACCACAGCAAATAGGCTTCCAGAAGTGACCATACGGAGGGAATTTAAAATATGTGGTCAGATAGGGGAGAAAGGTCAGAAAGACAGGCTCTCATACACGAACTTAATGCATCAGATTGAGAAAGGCCTGAGTAAAGGACATAGTGATGTTGAAATTATAGAAGCTGTAATCAAATCAATCAGCCCCGGTTTGAGCATTCGTGACATGCTTGAAATTAAACGTGATCTGACTCTACCCCAGCTGAAAGCAATTCTAAAGGGACATTTTAAAGAGGATAGTTCCATGGATATCTACCAAAGACTGATAAATGTCACCCAGGACAGTCGGGAATCCCCCCAAAACTTCCTTTTCAGGGCAATTGAACTGAAAGAGAGGCTGCTGCTCGCTTCAAGAGAAGTAGATGCAGATGAGCAGTACAGTGCCGACTTCATTCAGAGGAAATTCCTGAGGTCAGTCAGTACTGGATTGTTGAGTGACAACATAAAGTTTCAGCTGAAGCTTTACCTTGATGATCAAGCGGTGACAGATGAGACTCTTATTGAAAAGATGAATGAGGCTGCAAGTGTGGATTCAGAACGACAGTCCAAACAGAGGAAAAGCTACAACACAAAAATTCCAAAAGTCAACGAGCTACAAACAGAAATGCAGTTCAGACAGCAAAACCAGGCTGCATCTAATGCCAGTTTGGCAATCCAAGAACAGTCAGCTGAAGTGGTGAAGCAAAAAAACCGTAAAACATCAGCACCCATCAGTTCAAGGGAGTCAGAGCTATGTGAAACAGTAAGGCTGCTCCGAGAAGAAATAGCTGAAATTAAGAAAAGCATGACCAGCTCTCAATCTACTCACCCAGCAAAAAGGAATGTTAAAAGGGGATGCAAAGGATGTGAAGAGCACAACAGAAGTGATCAATGTGAACATTGTTTTAAGTGTGGACAACTGGGACACTTCTCTAGGGGTTGCAGGGGACCACAAAGGTTGACAGTGAAACCTGATGGCATGAATGTGAACATGCAGACCTCCACACACTCACAACAACACACTGTGCTGCAAGGAGAAGCTGAGGAAAAGATGTATGAGCGGCTCTGTGAACGGATTAGACAGCTGGAGGCGCAAGTGGAAATGGATGAGAAAGCAAAAAAAATCGTAGGTTCCACTTATGCCAGTCACCTCTCCATACATCATCACACCAAGCTGAGAGCTCTAATAGGAAATAAGTGTATGGTGGACTGTTTCTTCGAGGATGTTCCAACCAAGGCGTTGTGGGATACCGGCTCACAGGTCACCATCATAAATGAAAGCCTGAGGAGATCCCAGCTTCCCCACGTCAAGTTACGCAGCACAGGTGAGCATTCATAACACCTTGGGGGTTATATGAGTGGATCAGGATTCCCTTTGGCCTGTCCTCAGCTCCAGCAGAGTTCCAGCGCAGTATGGAGGAGTGCCTCGCAGGTGTTAGGGATGAAACATCTCAGCCATATTTGGATGACAACCTGGTCCACAGCCAGTCATTTGAGAATCATCTACGCGACATGAGAGAGGTGCTGCGTCGTTATCAGACTCATGGAGTGAAATTAACGCCAAGAAAATGTGAAGTCTTCAAAGACAAGGTGAAGTTTCTGGGAAAGATTGTGTCCAAGGATGGCTACTGCATGGATCCTGCTGAGATTGCACCAGTACAGGCACTCAAGGACCGCATACCAAAACGGTGGGTGATTTGAGGAAAATGTTGGGCTTCCTATCATACTATCGTCCATATATTCCCAACTTCTCATGCACTGCTAAGCCCCTGTACAGCCTGTTGTGCACAGAAAAGAAAACTGGAAAGGTAGTGAAAGGAGGAGGGTCAAAAACAAACAAGGGAAGGCACAAAAGCTCAGACCAGCTTCCCTCAAGCCATCCAATCGAATGGACAAAGCATCATAAGGATGTTCTCTGCCAGTTGTTGGAGTATTTGCTGTCTCCTCCACTATTAGGTTACCCCGACTTTGAGAAACCATTTGTATTGCACTGTGATGCTTCTCAAGAAGGCCTCGGTGCAGTGTTGTACCAGAGACAACAAGGCAAACTTGTGGTCATAGGTTATGGGTCAAGAACACTAACTTCACCAGAAAAGAACTACCACCTCCATTCTGGGAAGTTAGAGTTCTTAGCAATGAAGTGGGCGATCTGTGAAAGATTCAGAGAGTACCTTTATTATGCACCCTCTTTTGTCGTCTATACGGACAATAACCCGTTAACCTATGTTTTAACATCAGCCAAGCTAAATGCCACCACACACCGTTGGATAGCCGAATTAGCAGACTTTAACTTCTCCATCAAGTATCGACCGGGAAAAGTGAATGGGGACGCAGACGGACTGTCAAGGATGCCCCTGGACATGGAGGAGTACATGCGGACATGCGTCCAGGAGATGGAGCCAGAGGTAATTTCCTCTGTCACACAGTCTGTCCAGTTAACATCTCATGATCAAGAGCCATGGTTGTGTCCTGCAGTCATAATGTCAGCCTGCAATGATGAAGAACAGGAACACATAACACCAACAGTGGCCAAAATATCACCAGAGGACCTCAGAAAAGCACAGGAAGAGGATTCGATTATTGGAAAGGTGCGTGAGTTTGTGATGAGAAAACAATGGCCCCGGCATGCCAAAAGAAATTGGCGTGATGGCATCTCTGTATTCGCTAGAGAAAGAAACAAACTGTGTGTCAATAAAGATGGCATCCTTCTTAGGAAGTCCTCCAGTCGAGTTCAACTGGTGCTGCCCAAGGTGTTTCACCAGCTTATATATAAAGAACTGCATGAGGAAATGGGACACCTTGGTGTGGAGAGAACATTGAACTTAATCCGTGACCGATTTTACTGGCCATATATGAAAGGGGATGTGGAACACTATGTGACAAAGGTTTGTAGTTGCCTGAAGCGGAAGCATCCAAACAGGATAACAAGAGCACCACTGGTCAATATTGTTACCACTCACCCATTCGAGATGGTCTCCATTGACTTCCTTCATTTGGAGCGTTGTAAAGGAGGATATGAATACATCCTTGTTGTCATAGACCACTTCACATGCTTTGCTCAAGCGTATGCATGCACAAACAAGTCAGCAAAAACTGCTGCAGAAAAGATCTTCGGAGACTTTGCCATGAAGTTTGGATTTCCAGCTAAACTTCATCATGATCAGGGCAAAGAATTTGAAAACAAGTTGTTTTCTAAGCTGGAAAAGTATTGTGGCATCCAAGGCTCCCGTACAACTCCCTACCATGCAGCTGGAAACGGGCAAGCAGAAAGACTTAATCGAACTCTTCTTTCAATGCTCAGAAACCTGACAGAGAAAGAAAAGTCAGATTGGAAGAGTTCCCTGCCCAAAGTGGTGCATGCGTATAATTGTACGCGTAGCGAAGCAACAGGATATGCACCTTACTATCTTCTTTATGGCAGGAGTCCTCGGCTGCCAGTGGACATGATGTTTGGGTTAATTCCAACTGATCAGAGCACCTCCCACAGTGATTATGCCAGTAAGTGGAGAAAAGGATGCAAGAAGCTTACAAGTTGGCATCTGAGACAGCACATAAGGAGCGTAACAGAGCAAAGATGGAGTACGACCGGAAAATTCATGGAGTGGAACTGCAGCCAGGATCTAGGGTCTTAGTGCGAAATTTCAAGGAGCGAGGAGGACCAGGAAAACTCAGGTCATACTGGGAAGACAAGGTCTATGTAGTCACTGAAAGGAAACACAAGGACAGTCCTGTTTATGCAGTACATCCAGAGAAAGGCACAGGGAAGGTCAGAGTTTTGCACCGAAACTTACTATTGCCTTGTGATTTCTGACAGCTGAAACAGAGAAAGATATGAAAAACATGGTGGACAAGAAAAGTCAACAGCAGAGTAGAAACAGAAGGAAGCAGAAAGAATGTGTTGACAAGAATGGTGACAGCAGCTCTGATGATGAAGACAACTGGAGGTTCATCACCCACCCAAAAGTACAACTGGAACAAGTTGAAGATCAGCTGAGGAGAGGTGCAGAGGATGCTCAAGCGGGTGCAGAACCAGAGGTGGAGTGGGAAGGAGAAGTGGACAGAGAGGAAGAAGAAATGGCGGCAGAGGAGCACACATCTGATAAAGCAGAGGGACAAGATCCTGTGGAAGCAGCGTCATCTGATGAAGCAGACGAGCAAGACTCCGCCGAGGCAGTGTCATCTGATGAAGCAGACGAGAGAGGGCTGGAACCTGTTTCAAGACAGTATCCTTCTAGACAACGACATCCACCCAAAACACTCACATACAACAAGCTAGGTCAACCAACATTTATGGTTAGGCACAAGTAATGTTAAGTTCATATTGTGGTTAGGTCACATCGTTCAGTTACATGTTCAGTTAGGTAACTACACAGGACAGAGGGGATTAGAATCATAAGCTTTAAGCATATTGATAGCTGATTAGTGCACATTTGGAATTGGGACCGCTATGTTAAGTTGATTTAGACTGATACATATGTTTAGCACATAATAGCATAAGTGGGTCTAAATGAAGGGTTATGGGGCAGGAACTGAAAGTCAAACTTTACAGTCTGATACACACAATCTGCAGAGATGGCAGAGTGACTTTACAGATATTACCTGGCCAGTAATGTCTATTGTTTCAACATGACATGAAGAGGGGATAGATGCCATGTTAAGTACTGTATCATACAGGAAAGTGTAACAAGAGACTGTCTTCCAAACCTGTCTCCATACCGGCTGAAGACTCAGTTCTCCAGAAATGTCATTATGTCGGGACGACATTTATTTGAGGGGAGAGTGTGGGGGATCAGTTGCTGAGGACTTTGGATCAAGGAACCACCCACCCCTGTTCCAGTAAAATATGAGTCTATTATCTGTTTTTATGAATGTTTTGTTTATTAAAAAGCACTGTTTCATTGTCCATGTTTAGCGGAATATTCACGTGTATGTTGGAAGCTATTCGGACTGAGAGTGAAACAAGTTGGACAGTGATCAGTTTCTAACAGGCGCTTAGGGCAGCCTCGGGTCTGAAGGGTCCTAAGTTTCGAAGAGGAAGAAAAAAGATGGCAAATGTAACCGTTAGAGTGTAACACACGGATCGATGAACGTGTTTGTATGTTCAGAAAAAAGGAAGTAAAAGAAATTTACAACCACCGCATGTCTCGACACCACTTTTGTTCGAGTGTGCAACACATACACTATGAGAACAATTATAAACTCTGAGTGCCTTGGGGAGTTCTACAAGTGTACCAAATTTCAAGTCTCTACAATAAAGTAACTGAATAGGAAAGGGTCTTTTGAAATTTTCTAGGGGCGCTGTTGAGCCATTTTTTTTGCGATTTTTGCGCAGACCTTAAAATACGTAAATTTTTCACAGTCTCTATGGGCCCACCAATTTTGGTGAGTTTTTGAATATGTTAAAGCCCCCCAAAAGGCAATTCATTTGAGGCGAGAAAAAAAATAAAAAATAAAAAAAATAAAAAATAAACATTTGAAATTAGGCCTTCGCAGCGCTTAGCTGCTCGGGCCTAATTAAAGCTCCGCGGAGCATCGAGCGGCCCTCGCAGCCAAGCGCCGCTCGCCTATAGCCACCGCGTTGTCCCAGCACCGCCTTCCCCCAGCCACCGCCGATGCTCTGACGGAGCAGCCGAACCCGCCCTCCTTGAATTACTCAGTGTGTCATGTTTGGCTTTGCTCACAGAAAAAGCACAAAAATCTGTTAAGGATTGGCTGCTGCATGTAGATCAGGGGTCACCAACCTTTTTGAAACTGAGAGCTACTTCGAGGGTACAGAGTCATATAAAGACTACCAGTTTTACACGCTCTTCTGAAATAACAAATTAACTCAGTTTACCTTAGACATTATCAATAAGGATTAATGATTGTCATCGATGGGAAGAAACGGATCACGTTAATGATTTCTCACAATAATTAGCATTGAAAACTAGGTGGGAAACAGATATCAATATCCAGCACTTTATCTCTTAATCTCAGTAATTGGGTGATTCTATTTTTGCAGCAACATTTCGGCCTCAGGATTGTTGAAAAAAATATATTGTTTTAAGTTTTACATATTTTGTTACAACACTGACATGTTTAACAATAAGAAATTAATATTGGGCAAGCTCAGGATTAGATAAATTAATAATTAAATGTGGGGGGTTTCACCATTGTCTCTCAATGTGTTCCACCCTGTTACAAAGAGTGTGTCCCTTTTACTATATAATATGTTTTATTCTTGAAATTGTAACACATCATGAAGTTACAAATCATTTCTGACTGTATTGTAATGAAAAATCTGTTTTTTAATTCATTATTACTGACAGCATTGAAAATATTGGTAATTTTAAAAACTTATACCAATATTTATATTTATTGGTCTTCAACTCCCAACATGGCTCAGAAAAATCCACAGTACTTAATGTTTTTGTAACAATATTTCATAAAAATGTGTGGAATGGAACATAACATGGTGGATTGTCCCATAACAGGTTGGAAAATAAAAGTCTTTGATTTTAAAATCTGGTGATTATTAGTTGCAGGATTCCTAACAGGGTGGAACTTTAAGCTTTACATATACAGGTTTAACATATTTAAGATAAGAAAAAGTACAGAGACGGTGATTGTTGAAGCTCACTTTGTTTTCCATGGTTGAACTCACATCAAAACCAATTGATGTCACTTACATTAAATGGTTTTTAAGGAATTTTAGACTTTTTGAATGCAGAAATGAAACATCCTAACAGGGTGGAAAGTTAGTACTGGCACATGTATAAGATGAAGAAAATATCAAATGAGAAAATGGTTTCAGTAGATTAAATTGCATATTAAAATAAGGTGTACTCCAGTCAATCAACTTATTGAAGAAAAACATAAATATAAATATATTTTATAGTTTAAATGTCATAAGGAATTCTATTACGCTGCACTGGTCAAACATGAAATTGAACATGTCCGTCAACAAAAGGTGTGTAAAGAACAAAATATTTGAAAGGCATTTCGTTTATATTTGAATAATGACAAACATCTAAATGTATAATTAAAATACTTTGTTGTAAATATTTGGCACATTTTACAAAAATTAATAGTAAGCAAAACATGGGGACATTGATTGTTGCCGCAAAAAAAATCACCCAATTGTTACATTTTTAGATAACCACTTACATCTCTACATTTCATAGGAAAATATCCAATTTTCACTAGCCACTCAAACAATTTTTTCAACAAATCATGAACTATGTTGCACCATGCTTCAAAAGTTATCAATTATGTAATGTTAAAGAAAATCAACTTACATATTTTTAAAAAAATCTTGTCACATTTTGACCTCGACCAAATCTGCTGCATTTTTAACAAAATTATAACTGTTATATGTCATGAACATACTTTTAAATTGAACACAATTCCTCAATATTTTATTTGACCTTTGCCATGACACTGCCATGTTGCCATTTACATCGGGTATTGGTTTCCCTATTAGTGAGAAGACTGGCATTGCATGCTGTTCACCAGTGCTCTGTAATCTGCACAATAACAATAGGCCTTTGCAACATGGTGGAACTTTTCTAAGTTATCTACCTGTAGCTCGTTATGTGGTCAACATTTAGCTAGCTAACCTTCAACAGAATAGCAAACTTTTAATGACTAAATCTAACATTATGTATTTAAATTCAACTGAATAAACATTTTTCACAATCTTTCCTAACTCGGTGAAACATAACAGGGTGGAACTTTCTAACTAATCTAACTGAAGCTCTTCATGTGGTCAACATTTAGCTAGCTAACCTTCAACAAAATAACAAATCTTTAATGACTAAATCTAACATTATGCTTTTTAAATTTTACTGAATAAACATTTTTCACAAACTTTCCTAACAATCTTTCCACTGTCCAACGGCGCAACAAGTAACCAAGCAGAAGGAGCATCGTGACTGTTTTCATCCTCCCTCCCACTGCAATGTTTGCCATCATAATAGGAGACGAAATCAATTAGCAATGAGCATGCTCTGGGTTCATACGTTCAACTTTTACTTATTCAGCGATTAAATAAATGTGTGTGTGTGTGTGTATATATAATATCTGATATATATATCTATCAGATATTATATATCTGAGATATATATATATATATATATATATATATATATATATATATATATATATATATATATATATATATATATATATAAACAAATAAGGGCTCTAAGTGAGGCTTCAGTCTTTAGGAATTAGTAAAGATCCGTCCAGAAGAATCAGATCGTTCCTGAATGTTATATCACTATATTGCAGACTTTGGTCACAGCGTTGTCCCATATATGCGACACCTCAGTCAACACCGTATAATTCAGCGCATAGTGACAACTTTTTTGATCAGATGCAAAACATGTGTCTGTACAGCTAGCTTAGCTAGCATCAAGTCCACAGATATTACCTTTCTTTAAGCTATCCTTCCAAGTGACGCTAAAAGTTGGACGAAGTCCCCGCCGTCTGTGAAAGCGAAGCGCTGCTGATTTTACATGTCGCCATTTATTTTGATTTATGCAGCGCTTTTATATTACTGATGATTAGGCAGCTTCACCCGCTCAGAGGAAACCACTGCACATGTCTTGGAGCTCCGCGTGCGAGTAAAGGTGGAGCCGATGGGTAACAACAGACACTACGTCATGTTATTGCTGGGATTTTACGGCGCCACCTTAAATCCCTGAACTTCACATTTTAACGGAAGAAAAGAGCAACGCGACTTGGATGTAACGAGTATCGAGACAGTTTTGTAGAAATGTAGTGAAGTAGAAAGTACAGATACTTACTGTAAAATGTAGTGGAGTAAAAGTAGAAAGAACCCATTATTAAATCTGCTTAAGTAAAGTACAGAAACACGAAAACTCTACTTAAGTACAGTACTTCCCACCACTGTTTACAGCAGCGCTCCCTGCTGCAGCCTGCAACATCTCATGCAGATTAGCCAATGTAGAGAGGAGATATAGCTATTTGATTAACCGAAGGGGGGAAGTGGAGTCAAGTTATAATCTAATGCTGGGGTCTTTAGAGGTTCACTGAAGTCAGCCATAAATATCTGGTGGAAATCACATGAAGCCTGGTTGATTTAGAGACGATCGTTGACATGGCTGGTATTGCTATTTGCTAATAAGGCACGCCCACATGCTTCAGCTAGCAGCCGAAGCATGTGGCTTCGGCTGCTAGCTGAAGCCACATGTTTCAGCTAGCATGTGCTGAAGAATGCTAGCTGAAGCCACATGCTTCAGCACGCTTCGGCTGAAGCACACTTGAAATCAGCAGTTGGAAACGGGGGGTGACATCACCATTAGAGATGGGGTTTTTTTACTGAGTAAAAAATCAGTAAAAAACTGAGTTTTTTACTTAGGTTTTTACTCAATAAGAAACTGAGTCTTTTACACAGACTCAGTTTGTGTTTTACACAAAATTAGTCTGTGTAAAACACAGACTCAAAACTGAGTCTGTGTAAAACTCAGTTTTACACAGAGTTGATCATCATGTCATTTTATATCAATTTGCACAGCATTGAACCCATTTGAGTCAGAGTAAATGTAAGACTACAGAGATGGTGACAGTTGAAGCTCACTTTGTTTTCCATGGTTGAACTCACATCAAAACCAATTGATGTCACTTACATTAAATGGATTTTGTGGAATTTTAGACTTTTTGAAGGCAGAAATGAAACATCATAACAGGGTGGAAAGTTAGTACTGGGACATGTATAATATGAAGAAAATATCAAATGTGAAAATAGTTTCAGTAGATTAAATTACATATTAAAATAAGGTGTAGTCCAGTCAATCAGCTTGTTGAAGAAAAAAATAAATATAAATATATTTTATAGTTTAAATGTCATGAGGAAGTCTATTACGCTGCACTGGGGACACATGAAATTGAACATGTCCAGCAACAAAAAGGTGTGTAAAGATCAAAATAATATTTACAAGGCATTTTGTTTATATTTGAATAATGGTAAACATCTAAATCCATCCTTCCTTTTTCCTGTACCCTTGTCCCTTAGTGGGGTCGGGAGGGCTGCTGGTGCCCATCTCCAGCTGGCGTGCAAACATCTAAATGTATAATTAAAAACCTTTGTTGTTCAGTTGTTTCAGTGGCTACCTGTATTAGCTGTGTGCAAGAATTCCTGCCGGTGTTGCCCGTACTGGATTGTGTTTGAGCTTCTCTTTATTAAATTATAATAAACATCATCATCGTCATCATCATCACCTGGGTTTCAGTGTTCATCCTCACAATCAACCACAAATCATGACAGTTTAAGTTTTGGGAGAATGTATGTGCATCTGAACAGCTTGATTGATACTTTATCTAGTCACTTGTGTTGACATTAGCTGCATTGTGTTTACAGCAGTGCTCCCTGCTGCAGCCCACAACATCTCATGCAGATTAGCCAATGTAGAGATAATATACAGCTGTCTGATTAACCTAGGGAGTGAAGTGAAGTCAAGTTATAATCTAATCTTTAGAGGATCACCACAGTCGATCATAGAAAATCTGGTGCAAATGGATGAAGCTGGTTGATTTAGAGATGATCGTAGACATGGCTAGCATTGCTATTTGCTAATAAGGAACGTCCACATGCTTCAGCTAGCAGTCAACATACACAGAGTTCATCATCATGTCATTTTATATCAATTTGCACAGCACTGAACCCGTTTGAGTGAGAGTAAAAGAAAGACTTCCTGCAGACAAAAACAGGTGACTTCCTGTTGGAGGGGGGCGTGGCTAAGGTGATGTCATCATATGACCTTGTGAATGTGATCAAGGCTGGCCAATAATGAGACATGGAAAGTCTGATAAAGTTGTCACTTTTCCTGTACAAGTTATTGCATTTAGTATTTCATGGCACAAAGCCAAAGTTTGACACTTAGCCACGCCCACACGCTTTGATGTACGAGAATTCTTTTGATAACTTTTCATCTTAAATGTCTTAAGTGTGTGCTGAGCGAGTTTGGAGTCTGTATCTCAAAAGCTGTAGGAGGAGTTCGATCAGATGCGACATCTATGAAAAACCGGAAATGGCGGCTTTGATCCAAAATGGCCGACTTCCTGTTGGGTTTGTACCATAGCTCCAAAAGAGTTTTTTGTAAATCTTGACCAGATACACCAGTGTACCAAGTTTCATAATTCTAGGTGAAAGCATGGCTTGGGGCTGATGATTTAAACTCTTCTAGGGGGCGCTGTTGAGACATTAGGCCACGCCCACCAAATATTGCACTGGATTACTGTCCGGAGTTGGATAGGATCGATCTCAGTGAGTTTGGTGCAGCTGGACTCACAATTGTGGAATTAACAGCCAAACGTATGGACACGGCGTTACAGGTATATTCGCCACGCCGCCACGCACACCTGCTGCATCCAAAACAAACAGCGTTGGAAACCATAACAACCAACATATCTTCTGTTTGTGGACACAGTTTCATGTTGATTAGGTTAAAGAGGTCAGATAGGGACCGATCACAATAAAACATGACACTTCCTGTTCTAAGGGGGCGTGGCTTATTGATCTCAAAATTTCACAATTGGGTCTTGTAGGGCATCCAAAGGTGATCACACACAGAAAGTTGGTGGCTCTGTGACCTTCTTTGTAGGAGATATAACTGTTTATTATTTTATGGTGAGTCAGTGAACTTTGAGCCCTAGTATCACGCCTTCAGCATGCACGAAAACTCACCATTTTGATAACTTTGAATCTGGCATGCCTTATGAAACAACTGACTACGTTTGAAGCCAATCCATCAAAAGCCCTAGGAGGAGTTCAATCAAATACGAAGGCTATAAATGGCCAAAATGGGGTCAAATTTAGAAATTAAATCCAATATGTCTGACTTCCTGTTTGACTTGCACTATGGGAATAATTATAAATTCTGAGTGCCTTGGGGAGTTCTACAAGTGTACCAAATTGAAGTCTCTACAATAAAGTAACTGAATAGGAAAGGGTCTTTTGAAATTTTCTAGGGGGCGCCGTAGAGCCAATTTTTTTGCGATTTTTGCGCGGACCTTAAAATACGTAAATTTTTCACAGTCTCTATGGGCCCACCAATTTTGGTGACTTTTTGAATATGTTAAAGCCCCCAAAAAGGCAATTCATTTGACAGAAGAAAAATAAAAATAAAAAAAAAAAAAAAATAATAAACATTTGAAAAACAATAGGCCTTCGCAGCGCTTAGCTGCTCGGGCCTAATAAACAGCACGATTACAATAGGCCTTCGCAGCGCTTAGCTGCTCGGGCCTAATTAAAGCTCCGCGGAGCCTCAAGCGGCCCGAGCAGCCAAGCGCCGCTCCGGCCTATAGCCACGCGGGGACCCAGAACCGCCGCCGCCTGCCACCGCGTACCCTTCGAACAGTTGAGGCGCGCCTCCGCCAGGCAGTTCGCACCGTTCACTTCGGCATGGTTCCCTGAGGACACACCACAAATTTGGTGCAGATCAGTCGATGTAGAGAGGAGTATTGATGATGGATAGTCTAGGGGGCGCTGTAGAGTAAAATCATAATTCAAACCTTTTGGGCTCTTTAGCATTGAGCACAGGTCAAACGTATCCAGTTTGGTTCCAATCGGAAGATGCGTGTTTGATTCAGAGACAATTTTATGCATATGGTGAAGGACAGCCAGTTGGCCACGCCCCCATGAGTCAGAGTTCATCATCACAGTTCATCATCAGGTCATATAATGTCAGGTGGTAGAAGATTAATTCCATATGTATTACTCAATAAAAATAAGACATACAGTAGAAAAAACAGTTGACTTCCTGTCAAAAGTGGGCGGAGCCAATGTTACGTCATCATTTAACCATGATAATGTAATGAGGGTTGGTCAGTATTGAGACATAGGAAGTCTGAAGCATCTGTGACCTTGTATGTGGAAGTTATGTCACTTTCATGTTTTATGGCGAATAGTCAAAGTTTTGCACTTAGCCACGCCCACATGCTTTGACATACATAAATACTGGTGATTAATTTAGCCCTTTAATGTCTTAACTCTCTGCTTATTGAGTTTGAAGTCAGTATGTCAAACGCTGTAGTAGGAGTTCGATCAAAACGACGTCTGTGAAAAACAGCAATTGGCGAATTTAATCCAAAATGGCCGACTTCTGTTGGGTTTGGACCATGGCTCCAAGAGGCTTTTTGTAGGTCCTGAACGCTACACAAGTGTACCAAGTTTCATAATTCTAGGTTAAGGAATGGCTTGGGGCTGATGATTTAAACTCTTCAGGGGGCGCTGTTGAGACATTAGGCCACGCCCACCAAATATTGCACTGGATTACTGTCGGAGGGAAAGGATCGATCTCAGTGAGTTTGGTGCAGCTGGACTCACAATTGTGGAATTAACAGCCAAACGTAAGGACACGGCGTTACAGGTATATTCGCCACGCCGCCACGCACACCTGCTGCATCCAAAACAAACAGCGTTGGAACCATAACATACCAACATGTCTTCTGTTGTGGACACAGTTTCATGTTGATTAGGTAAAGGGTCAGATAGGGACCGATCACAATAAAACATGACACTTCCTGTTCTAAGGGGCGTGGCTTATCTGATCTCAAAATTTCACAATTGGGTCTGTAGGGCATCCAAAGGTGATCACACACAGAAAGGTTGGTGGCTCTGTGAGTTTCTTTGTAGGAGATATAACTGTTTATTATTTATGGTGAGTCAGTGAACTTTGACCCCTAGTATCACCCCTTCAGCATGCACGAAAACTCACCGTTTTGATAACTTTTAATCGGGCATGCCTTAAGAACCAACTGACCAAGTTTGAAGCCGATCCATCAAAAGCCCTAGGAGGAGATAGATCAAATGCGAAGGTTATAAACGGCCAAAATGGGGTGAAATTTGCAAATTCAATTCAAAATGGCTGACTTCCTGTTTGACATGCACTATGCGAACAATTATAAATTCTGAGTGCCTTGGGGAGTTCTACAAGTGTACCAAATTTCAAGTCTCTACATTAAAGTAACTGAATAGGAAAGGGTCTTTTGAAATTTTCTAGGGGGCGCTGTTGTACTATTTTTCGTGATGTTTGCGTAGACCTTAAAATACGTAAATTTTCAAAGACTCTATGGGCCCACCAATTTTGGTGAGTTTTTGAATATGTTAAAGCCCCCAAAAAGGCAATTCATTTGACAGAAGAAAAATAAAAAAAATTAAAGCTCCGCGGAGCCTCAAGCGGCCCGAGCAGCCAAGCGCCGCTCCGGCCTATAGCCACCGCAGGGACCCAGCACCGCCGCCCGCCTGCCACCGCGTACCCTTTCGCACAGTCCGCCAGGCAGTTGCACCGTTGAGTTCGGCATGGTTCCCTGGCTACACATCACAAATTTCGTGCAGATCGGTCGATGTAGAGAGGAGATATTGATGATGGGATAATCTAGGGGGCGCTGTAGAGTAAAATCACAATTCAAACCCGTTGGGCTCTTTAGCATTGAGCACAGGTCAAACGTATCCGGTTTGGTTAGAATCGGAAGATGCTTGTTTGATTCAGAGACAATTTTATGCATATGGTGAAGGACAGCCAGTTGGCCATGCTCCCATGAGTCAGAGGTCTTCATCACAGTTCATCATCAGGTCATATAATTTCAGGTGGTAGAAGATTAATTCCATATGTATTACTCTGTAAAATTAAGACATACAGTAGAAAAAACAGGTAACTTCCAGTCAAAAGTGGGCGGGCTAAGGTGACGTCATCATCTGACCATGAGAATGTAATGAGGGTCGGTCAGTAGTGAGACATAGGAAGTCTGAAGCAGCTGTCACCTTTTATGTGGAAGTTATGTCACTTTTATGTTTTATGGCGAATAGTCAAAGTTTGGCACTTAGCCACGCCCACATGCTTTTACATACAAACATTCCTGTGATAACTTTAGACCTTTAATATCTCAACTCTCTACTGACTGAGTTTGAAGTCTGTATCTGAAACGCTGTAGGAGGAGTTTGATCAAATATTACGTCTCTGAAAAACAGCAAATGGAGGATTTAATACAAAATGGCCGACTTTCTGTTGGGTTTGGACCATGGCTCCAAGAGGCTTTTTTGTAGGTCCTGAAACGATACACAAGTGTACCAAGTTTCATAATTCTAGGTTAAAGAATGGCTTGGGGCTGATTATTTAAAATCTTCAAGGGGGCGCTGTTGAGACATTAGGCCACGCCCACAAAAAATCACACTGGATTCCTGTCGAGGGGCCCACAAGGATCAAACCTAGTGAGTTTGGTGCAGCTGGGCTTTAAACTGTGGAATTCAAGGACAAACGTAAGGAGACGGCGTTAAAGGTCACTTCGCCACGCCACCACGCCCACCTGCTGCATCCAAACCAAACGGGGTTGGACACCCTAATACACCAACATGTCTTCTGTCTGTGGACACAGTTTCATGTTGATTAGGTGAAAGGGGTCAGATAGTGAACGTTCGCAGTAAAACATGACACTTCCTGTTCTAAGGGGGCGTGGCTTAGGTAATCTAAAAATTTCACAACTGGGTGTCGTAGGTCATCCAAAGGTGATCACACACAGAAAGTTTGGTGGCTCTGTGAGTTTATTTGTAAGAGATATAACAGTTTATTACATTCTGGTGAGTCGGTGAACTTTGACCCCTGGAACGACCCCTTCAACATGCTCGAAAACTCACAAATTTGATAACTTTGAATCGGTCACGCCTTATGAACAATCTGACCGAGTTTGAAGCCGATCGATCGAAATCCCTAGGAGGAGTTCGATCAAATACGACGTCTGTAAACGGCCAAAATGGGCTCAAAATCGGAACTTCAATCCAAAATGGCCGACTTCCTGGGATACTTGCACTATGACATTAATTGTAAATTCTGAGTGTCTTGGGGAGCTCTACAACTGTACCAAATTTCAAGTCTCTACGATAAAGTAAGTGAATAGGAAAGGGTCTTTTGAAAGTTGCTAGGGGGCGCCCTTGAGACGTTTCTCATGCGATTTTTGCTAGGACCTTAAAATACATAAATTTCACACGGGCTCTATGCGCCCGCCAAGTTTGGTGAGTTTTTGAATATGATAAAGCCCCCAAAAAGCCAATTCATTTGGCACAAGAATAATAATAAACAGCACGATTACAATAGGCCTTCGCAGCGCTTAGCTGCTCGGGCCTAATAAAAAAAATAATAAACATTGAAAAACAATAGGCCTTCGCAGCGCTTAGCTGCTCGGCCAATAATAATAAACATTGAAAAACAATAGGCCTTCGCAGCGCTTAGCTGCTCGGGCCTAAAAAATAAATAAACATTACAATAGGCCTTCGCAGCGCTTAGCTGCTCGGGCCTAATTAAAGCTCCGCGGAGCCTCAAGCGGCCCGAGCAGCCAAGCGCCGATCAGGCCTATAGCCATCGCGGGGGACCCAGCACCGCTGGCAGCTTGCCACCGCGTACCCTCTCGAACAGTTGAGGCGCGCCTCCGCCAGGCAGTTCGCACCGTTCACTTCGGCATGGTTCCCTGAGGACACACCACAAATTTGGTGCAGATCAGTCGATGTAGAGAGGAGCTATTGATGATGGGATAGTCTAGGGGGCGCTGTTGAGTGAAATCATAATTCAAACCTGATGGGCTCTTTAGCATTGAACACAGCTCAAACATATCCAGTTTGGTGCCAATCGGAAGATGCGTGTTTGATTCAGAGACAATTTTATGCATATGGTGAAGGACAGCCAGTTGGCCACGCCCCCATGAGTCAGAGTTCATCATCACAGTTCATCATCAGGTCATATAATGTCAGGTGGTAGAAGATTAATTCCATATGTATTACTCAATAAAAATAAGACATACAGTAGAAAAAACAGTTGACTTCCTGTCAAAAGTGGGCGGAGCCAATGTTACGTCATCATTTAACCATGATAATGTAATGAGGGTTGGTCAGTATTGAGACATAGGAAGTCTGAAGCATCTGTGACCTTGTATGTGGAAGTTATTTCACTTTCATGTTTTATGGCGAATAGTCAAAGTTTGGCACTTAGCCACGCCCACATGCTTTGACATACAAAAATTCCTGTGATAACTTTAGACCTTTAATGTCTCAACTCTCTGCTGACTGAGTTTGAAGTCTGTATGTCAAACGCTGTAGGAGGAGTTCAATCAAATACGTCTGTGAAAAACAGCAAATGTCAAATTTAATCCAAAATGGCCGACTTTCTGTTGGGTTTGGACCATGGCTCCAAGAGGCTTTTGTGTAGGTCCTGACACGATACACAAGTGTACCAAGTTTCATAATTCTAGGTTAAAGAATGGCTTGGGGCTGATTATTTAAAATCTTCAAGGGGGCGCTGTTGAGACATTAGGCCACGCCCACAAAAAATCACACTGGATTCCTGTCGAGGGGCCCACAAGGATCAAACCTAGTGAGTTTGGTGCAGCTGGGCTTTAAACTGTGGAATTCAAGGCCAAACGTAAGGAGACGGCGTTAAAGGTCACTTCGCCACGCCGCCACGCCCACCTGCTGCATCCAAACCAAACGGGGTTGGACTCCCTGACACACCAACATGTCTTCTGTCTGTGGACACAGTTTCATGTTGATTAGGTTAAAGGTTTCAGATAGTGAATGTTCGCAGTAAAACATGACACTTCCTGTTCTAAGGGGGCGTGGCTTAGGGAATCTCAAAATTTCACAACTGGGTGTCGTAGGTCATCCAAAGGTGATCACACACAGAAAGTTTGGTGGCTCTGTGAGTTTATTTGTAAGAGATATAACAGTTTATTACATTCTGGTGAGTCGGTGAACTTTGACCCCTGGTACGACCCCTTCAGCATGCTCGAAAACTCACGAATTTGATAACTTTGAATCGGCCATGCCTTATGAACAATCTGACCGAGTTTGAAGCCGATCGATCGAAATCCCTAGGAGTTCGATCAAATGCGACGTGTGTAAACGGCCAAAATGGGCTCAAAATCGGAACTTCAATCCAAAATGGCCGACTTCCTAGGACAGTTGCACTATGACATTAATTGTAAATTCAGAGTGTCTTGGGGAGCTCTACAACTGTACCAAATTTCAAGTCTCTACGATAAAGTAAGTGAATAGAAAAGGGTCTTTTGAAAGATTCTAGGGGGCGCCCTTGAGCCGTTTCTTGTGCGATTATTGCGAGGACCTTAAAATACGTAAATTTTCACCGGGCTCTATGCGGCCGCCAAGTTTGGTGAGTTTTTGAATATGATAAAGCCCCCAAAAAGCCAATTTATTTGGCGGAAGAATAAGAATAATTAAAGCTCCGCGGAGCCTCAAGCGGCCCGAGCAGCCAAGCGCCGCTCCGGCCTATAGCCACCGCGGGGGACCCAGCACCGCCGCCCGCCTGCCACCGCGTACCCTTTCGCACAGTTGAGGCGCGCGTCCGCCAGGCAGTTCGCACCGTTTACTTCGGCATGATTCCCTGGCGACACACCACAAATTTGGTGCAGATCGGTCAATGTAGAGAGGAGATATTGATGATGGGATAATCTAGAGGGCGCTGTAGAGTAAAATCACAATTCAAACCTGTTGGGCTCTTTAGCATTGAACACAGGTGAAACGTATCCAGTTTGGTGCCAATCGGAAGATGCGTGTGTGATTCAGAGATAATTGCATGCATATGGCGTAGGACAGCCAGTTGGCCACGCTCCCATGAGTCAGAGGTCATCATCACAGTTCATCATCAGGTCATATAATTTCAGGTGGTAGAAGATTAATTCCATATGTATTACTCTGTAAAAATAAGACATACAGTAGAAAAAACAGGTGACTTCCAGTCAAAAGTGGGCGGAGCTAAGGTTGCGTCATCATCTGACCATGAGAATGTAATGAGTGTTGGTCAGTAATGAGACATAGGAAGTCTGAAGCAGCTGTGACCTTGTATGTGGAAGTTATGTCACTTCATATTTTCTGGGGAATAGTCAAAGTTTTGCACTTTCCCACGTCCATATACTTTTACATACAAAAATTCCTGTGATAAGTTTAGACCTTTAATATCTGAACTCTCTGCTCACTGAGTTTGAAGCCTGTAAGTCAAACGCTGTAGGAGATCGATCAAACACGACATCTCTGAACAACAGCAGATGGCGGCTTTGATCCAAAATGGCCGACTTCCTGTTGGGTTTGTACCATAGCTCCAAAAGAGTTTTTTGTAAATATTGACAAGATACACCAGTGTACCAAGTTTCATAATTCTAGGTGAAAGCATGGCTTGGGGCTGATCATTTAAAAAATTCTAGGGGGCGCCGTAGAGTGAGATCACAATTCAATCCTTTTGGGCTCTTTAGCATTGAGTACAGGTCAAACGTATCCAGTTTGGTGCCAATCGGAAGATGCGTGTGTGATTCAGAGACAATTGCATGCATATGGCGAAGGACAGCCAGTTTGCCACGCCCCCATGAGTCAGAGTTCATAATCACATTTCATTATCAGGTTATATTATGTCAGGTGGTAGAAGATTAATTCCATATGTATTACTCTGTAAAAATAAGACATACAGTAGAAAAAACAGGTAACTTCCAGTCAAAAGTGGGCGGAGCTAAGGTTACGTCATCATCTGACCATGAAAATGTAATGAGGGTTGGTCAGTAGTGAGACATAGGAAGTCTGAAGCAGCTGTTACCTTGTATGTGGAAGTTATGTCACAGGAATTCAGCTGTAGAAAAAAACAGCTGAATTCCTGTTAAAAGTGGGCGGAGCTACGGTTGCGTCATCATCTGACCATGAGAATGTAATGAGGGTTGGTCAGTAGTGAGACATAGGAAGTCTGAAGCAGCTGTGACCTTGTATGTGGAAGTTATTTCACTTTGATGTTTATGGCAAATATTCAGTTTTGCACTTAGCCACGCCCACATGCTTTGACATACAAAAATTCCTGTGATAACTTTAGACCTTTAATGTCTGAACTCTCTGCTGACTGAGTTTGAAGTCTGTATGTCAAACGCTGTAGGAGGAGTTCGATCAAATACGACGTCTGTGAAAAAAAGCAAATGGCGAATTTAATCCAAAATGGCCGACTTTCTGTTGGGTTTGGACCATGGCTCCAAGAGGCTTTTTGTAGGTCCTGACAAGATACACAAGTGTACCAAGTTTCATAATTCTAGGTTAAAGAATGGCTTGGGGCTGATTATTAAAATCTTCAAGGGGGCACTGTTGAGACATTAGGCCACGCCCACAAAAAAAACACTGGATTCCTGTAGAGGGGCCCACAAGGATCAAACCTAGTGAGTTTGGTGCAGCTGGGCTTTAAACTGGAATTCAAGGACAAACGTAAGGAGACGGCGTTAAAGGTCACTTCGCCACGCCACCACGCCCACCTGCTGCATCCAAACCAAACGGGGTTGGACACCCTGACACACCAACATGTCTTCTGTCTGTGGACACAGTTTCATGTTGATTAGGTGAAAGGGGTCAGATAGTGAACGTTCGCAGTAAAACATGACACTTCCTGTTCTAAGGGGGCGTGGCTTAGGTAATCTCAAAATTTCACAACTGGGTGTTGTAGGTCATCCAAAGGTGATCACACACAGAAAGTTTGGTGGCTCTGTGAGTTTATTTGTAAGAGATATAACAGTTTATTACATTCTGGTGAGTCGGTGAACTTTGACCCCTGGAACGACCCCTTCAACATGCTCGAAAACTCACGAATTTGATAACTTTGAATCGGCCATGCCTTATGAACAATCTGACCGAGTTAGAAGCCGATCAATCAAAATCCCTAGGAGGAGTTTGATCAAATGCGACGTGTGTAAACGTGTAAAATCGGGGCAAAATCGGAACTTCAATCCAAAATGGCCGATTTCCTGGGATACTTGCACTATGACATTAATTGTAAATTCTGAGTGTCTTGGGAGCTCTACAACTGTACCAAATTCAAGTCTCTACGATAAAGTAAGTGAATAGGAAAGGGTCTTTTGAAAGTTTCTAGGGGGCGCCCTTGAGCCGTTTGTCATGCGATTTTGCGAGGACCTTAAAATACGTAAATTTCACACGGGCTCTATGCGCCCGCCAAGTTTGGTGAGTTTTTGAATATGATAAAGCCCCCAAAAAGCCAATTCATTTGGCGTTAGAAAAATAATTAAAGCTCCGCGGAGCCTCAAGCGGCCCGAGCAGCCAAGCGCCGCTCCGGCCTATAGCCACCGCGGGGACCCAGCACCGCCGCCCGCCTGCCACCGCGTACCCTTTCGCACAGTTGAGGCGCGCCTGCGCCAGGCAGTTCGCACCGTTCACTTCGGCATGGTTCCCTGAGGACACACCACAAATTTCGTGCAGATCGGTCGATGTAGAGAGGAGATATTGGTGATGGGATAACCTAGGGGGCGCTGTAGAGTAAAACCACAATTCAATCCCGTTGGGCTCTTTAGCATTGAACACAGGTCAAACATATCCAGTTTGGTGGCAATCGGAAGAAGCGTGTGTGATTCAGAGACAATTGCATGCATATGGTGAAAGACAGCCAGTTAGCCACGCCCCCATGAGTCAGAGTTCATCACCACAGTTCATCATCAGGTCATATTATGTCAGGAGGTAGAAGATTATTTCCATATGTATTACTCAGTAAAAATAAGACATACAGTAGAAAAAACAGGTGACTTCCTCTCAAAAGTGGGAGGAGCTAAGGTTACGTCATCATCTGACCATGAAAATGTAATGAGGGTTGGTCAGTACTGAGACATAGGAAGTCTGAAGCAGCTGTGACCTTGTATGTGGAAGTTATTTCACTTTGATGTTTTATGGCGAATAGTCAAAGTTTTGCACTTAGCCACGCCCACATGCTTTTACATACAAAAATTCCTGTGATAACTTTAGACCTTTAATGTCTGAACTCTCTGCTGACTGAGTTTGAAGTCTGTATGTCAAACGCTGTAGGAGGAGTTCGATCAAATACGACGTCTGTGAAAAACAGCAAATGGCGAATTTAATCCAAAATGGCCGACTTCCTGTTGAGTTTGGACCATGTCTCCAAGAGGCTTTTTTGTAGGTCTTCACAATATACACAAGTGTTCCAAGTTTCATAATTCTAGGTTAAAGAATGGCTTGTTGCTGGTTATTTAAAATTTTCAAGGGGGCGCTGTTGAGACATTAGGCCACGCCCACAAAAAATAACACTGGATTCCTGTCGATGGGCCCACAAGGATCAAACCTAGTGAGTTTGGTGCAGCTGGGCTTTAAACTGGAATTCAAGGCCAAACGTAAGGAGACGGCGTTAAAGGTCACTTCGCCACGCCGCCACGCCCACCTGCTGCATCCAAACCAAACGGGGTTGGACACCCTGACACACCAACATGTCTTCTGTCTGTGGACACAGTTTCATGTTGATTAGGTCAAAGGGGTCAGATAGTGAACGTTCGCAGTAAAACATGACACTTCCTGTTCTAAGGGGGCGTGGCTTAGGTAATCTCAAAATTTCACAACTGGGTGTCGTAGGTCATCCAAAGGTGATCACACACAGAAAGTTTGGTGGCTCTGTGAGTTTATTTGTAAGAGATATAACAGTTTATTACATTCTGGTGAGTCGGTGAACTTTGACCCCTGGAACGACCCCTTCAACATGCTCGAAAACTCACGAATTTGATAACTTTGAATCGGCCATGCCTTATGAACAATCTGACCGAGTTTGAAGCCGATCGATCGAAATCCCTAGGAGGAGTTCGATCAAATGCGACGTGTGTAAACGGCCAAAATGGGCTCAAAATCGGAACTTCAATCCAAAATGGCCGACTTCCTAGGACAGATGCACTATGACATTAATTGTAAATTCAGAGTGTCTTGGGGAGCTCTACAAGTGTACCGAATTTCAAGTCTCTACGATAAAGTAAGTGAATAGAAAAGGGTCTTTTGAAAGTTGCTAGGGGGCGCCCTTGAGCCGTTTCTTGTGCGATTTTTGCGAGGACCTTAAAATACGTAAATTTTCACCGGGCTCTATGCGGCCGCCAAGTTTGGTGAGTTTTTGAATATGATAAAGCCCCCAAAAAGCCAATTTACTTTACGGAAGAATAATAAGAATAATAATTTACA
This sequence comes from Poecilia reticulata, assembly GCF_904066995.2. Lineage (NCBI taxonomy): Eukaryota > Metazoa > Chordata > Actinopteri > Cyprinodontiformes > Poeciliidae > Poecilia > Poecilia reticulata. The sequence continues at coordinate 3,120 of NW_027675209.1, read as the reverse complement.
GCACGAAAACAATAGGCCTTCGCAGCGCTTAGCTGCTCGGGCCTAATAATTAAAGCTCCGCGGAGCATCGAGCGGCCCTCGCAGCCAAGCGCCGCTCGGCCTATAGCCACCGCGTGGTCCCAGCACCGCCTTCCCCCAGCCACCGCCGATGCTCTGACGGAGCAGCCGAACCCGCCCTCCTTGAATTACTCAGTGTGTCATGTTTGGCTTTGCTCACAGAAAAAGCACAAAAATCTGTTAAGGATTGGCTGCATTATGTAGATCAGGGGTCACCAACCTTTTTGAAACTGAGAGCTACTTCGAGGCTACCGAGTCATATTAAGACTACCAGTTTTACACGCTCTTCTGTAATAACAAATTAACTCAGTTTACCTTAGACATTATCATTAATGATGAATGATTCTCATCTATGGGAAGAAACTGATCACGTTAATTATTTATCACAATCCTAATTAGCATTGAAAACTCGGTGGGAAACAGATATCAATATTCAGCACTTTATCTCTTAATCTCAGTAATTGGGTGATTCTATTTTGCGGATAAATTTCGGCCTCAGGATTTTGAAAAAAATATTTTGTTTTAAGTTTTACATATTTTGTTACAACACTGACATGTTTAACAATAAGAAATTAATATTGGGCAAGCTCAGGATTAGATAAATTAATAATTATATGTGGGGTTTTTTTCATCATTGTCTCTGAATGTATTCCACCCTGTTACAAAGAGTGTGTCCCTTTTACTATATAATGTTGTATTCTTTAAATTGTAACACATCATGAAGTTACAAATCATTTATGACTGTATTGTAAAGAAAAATCTGTTTTTTACTCATTATTACTGACAGCATTGAAAATATTGGTAATTTTAAAAACTTATACCAATATTTGCATTTATTGGTCTTCAACTCCCAACAGGGCTCTGAAAAATCCACAGTACTTAATGTTTCTGTAACAATATTTAATAAAAACATGTGTGGAATGGAACATAACATGGTGGATTGTACCATAACAGGGTGGAAAATAAAAGTCTTGATTTAAAATCTGATGATTTTCATTATTAGTTGCAGGATTTGCTCTTTCAAGTCCCTTCAACAAAATAACAAACCTTTAATGAATAATCTAACATTATGCTTTTTAAATTCTACTGAATAAACATTTTTCACAATCTTCCTAACAGCGTGGAACTTTAAGCCTAACATATACAGGTTTAACATATTTAAGAAAGGAAAAAGTACAGAGATGGTTACATTTGAAGTTCACTTTGTTTTCCATGGTTGAATTCACATCAGAACCAATTGATGTCACTCACTTTAAATGGTTTTTATGAAATTTTAGACTTTTTCAAGGCAGAAATGAAACATCATAACAGGGTGGGACATGTATAATAAGAAAATATCAAATGTGAAAATAGTTTCAGTAGATTAAATTGTATATTAAAATAAGGTGTAGTCCAGTCAAGCAACTTATTGAAGAAAAACAAATATAAATATATTTTATAGTTTAAATGTCTTGAGGAAGTCTATTACGCTACACTGGGGACACATGAAATTGAACATGTCAGTCAACAAAAGGTGTATAAAGAAAAAGTTAATATTTAAAAGCCATTTGTTTATATTTGAATAATGGCAAACATCTAAATCCATCCATCCATTTTCCTGCACCCTTTTCCCTTAGTGGGGTCGGGAGGGTTGCTGGCGCCCATCTCCAGCTGGCATGCAAACATCTAAAAGTATAATTAAAATACTTGTTGTACATATTTGCAAATTTTACAAAAAATAATTGTAAGCAAAACATGGGGACATGGAATGTTGCCACAAAAAGAATCAACTTACATATTTTTAAATAAATCTTATCACATTTTGAACTCATGACCAAATCTGCTGCTTTTTTTAACAAAATTGTAACTGTTACATTCATGAATACACTTCTAAATTGAACACAATTGAACACAGGTCCTCATATTTTAATTAAACTTTTCCATAACACTGCCATGTTGCTACAGACATCTGGTATTGGCTTCCTTATTAGTGAGAAGACTGGCATTGCATACAGTGATACAATTAAAATGCAGGAATTAAACAATTTGTTTTATTTCTTCAAACGTCTTATGTCATATGTATTTATGCTAATTCTGATGTTTTATCCATCTTATTAGTTTCTCCTATGCTGCTTTACGTTAATGATATGCGCGATTTATGTGTCAAGCCGGAACGCCTATTTTTTTTACGTTACCCTAACGCTGTTCCGCTTTGCTGTCCACCAATCACTAGACTTTAAATCGTTTTGCAGAGCTCCCTGGCAATGCACAAAAAAATCTGGTGCAGATAGGGCCATGTACTGAGATACAGCTGTTGATTAACCTAGTGGCACAAGTGTGGACCCTTTTTTATAAGGCAAATTAAAGACAAAATGAATTCTGATAATCATAGATCGAGAAAGTACATTATAGTCGATGTTAAGTAGTCATAGTTTAAAAAGTAGTCATTATTCATATGCATGTCCAACAGGGACGGTTATAATGCCATAATATATTTCACAAAGAATTGTTATTCAGTAATGCAAACATGAGTCAAAGTTATTAGAGCCAAAAGATCACATAGAAACTCCCGGTTTACTTATTTATAGCAGTCTTCTCCAGTTTAAAAAAATCATCATCAATATTCCACTAAGTAACATACTCCTAAAGATCTATCATTTATAATATTATTATGGAAATTTAAAATACAAAGGTTGATATTTTCAATCGTCAGATTCATGAGATCATTTCCCGACTTTGATATTTAATTATCTAAATAAGCAATTCTCCATTATGAGATGCATAGTAAGGAGCCTAATGAAAGAAAATAAAGGTTAGTTCAAACTTTGAGACCAAAGGTTGTACAATGTTTTTAATGCATGTGATATTAAAACATGCAGAATAATCTAACATATCAATTATCTGCATATAATTGATAATATTTACAGAAGCTGTTAGCATGACTGTTCCAGAAGGAAGGTAATAGCTGGAAAAATCACAGTATGACAGATACTAATTTTATTAAACATAAACAACTTTATTATTAATATAAAAAATAGCTAGTAATTAATAAAAATAATATGACTGTATAAAAGAAATGTACAT
>NW_027675208.1:0-40160 GCF_904066995.2 Poecilia reticulata | reverse complement strand
AACAAATCACTAGGCATTGGTATCCTACACGCCCAATTCGAACTACTTCTACCCTTCTTCTTGCAGCTTCGGATCGGCGATGGGACTTTCCTCGAGGCATCTACATGAAAGAATTCAGTGGAAAGAATTGATATTTATTGATAATTATAGCAATATAAATTTTATAATGCATCATAAAAGTGAGTACACGCTTCACATTTCTGCAGATATTAAAGTACATCTTTAATTGCAAGTGTATAACTGTGTTTATTCCTTTAATCATTAACATGAAATCATGCAAGTTTGAAAACATTTGCTCTTTATTTGACAAAGTTATGAGGGTGAACCAAGTATTTTAGCCACCTGAAATAGCCTAATTTTTTTTAGGTTAGTAGCATATTTGAGGCAACTAAATATATGGTTCCCTCCGCATAACTCTGGTAAATAAAGAGCAAATGTTACTAAATTGTCTGGACTTATTGATGAAGGAATAAACAAAGTTAAAGACTTGCTGTAAAATTAATTTGTTCCTATGAAATAGAGGGGTAACAGATTATTTCAGTCAGCTAAAATATATGGTTTCCCCTAATAACTCTGAAAAAATGCGGCGGGAAACTGATTGCTTGTTGACCGATCTAGCTTCTGTATTTGTTCATCAGGGAGTAAGCGAGCGGAGGAAAAAAATATCTCATCATAGGACCAAGTAACACCAGAATATTGAGAAGAATTCATCGCAAATTAAAAATAATAAAAATATTAATGAATTAAAAAGAGCGCTCTTTACAAAATACAGTAAAAACAGTTTAGTGAGAGCCTGCTAGAACCGATCAACGGCTGACTGCAAAACAAACTACGACTGGCTGTAAACCAATTAGCTGCTGATTCTAAGCAGCCCCGCTTGTTCTGTCCGATTGAAACCTCAGCTCTTGTGGTTCCAAGAAGTTCGGTGGAACCAGGTCGGAAGTTCTAATGCAAACACGGTCGGTCCTACTTTCAACCCGTTCCGTGCAGTGCGAAAATGGCTTTAGAAGACCTCCACACAAGACCTCATTTAGTTATTTTACAAATCTGTTATTGCTTCTTTTTTAAATAGCAGCTGCCGATTAAACTAAATGTTACAACTTTGTCATGATTATATGAGTTGTTTTACAGAAAAATCGATCAGCACCATGAAAATTAACGATCTGCCCTTCTGGCTGCAAAGCGCGCTCCGACACAGGTGAAACATATTTTCACGCGGGAAGCTTACCATCAGTCCATATCGTAACGTAACGTTTAGGAACGATTCCAGGCTTATAATTATTCACGTTAGCAGCAGAAATGACAATAGCTACACTAAGGCTACATAATTGTGCAGTACCTCATATTTTGACCATAATAAAAAGCTGTATTTTAACAAACTCAACGTCATAACGTTTTTATAAAACATATTTTAAAAAACTTACCTCGACGGAAATAGCTTCCTGCACTCGGTGAATCAGCGGAATATGGTTGATAGCTGTTCCAATACACGTCTCCTAACGTTTGGAAGGTTGGTTGAAAACTCTGAGTACGGCAACTGTGCTCAAAGTGGGTCTGTGAAAGACTGATTCAATTCACTGTCGGGAGAACGTTAGAGAAGCCAATCAACCAATGGGTTTAAAAGATACAAAGATGAATATAATTCAACCAATGACCGCTTTGGAACCAACCTCACTGCGTATGACGTTGTGGGACGTTTACGTCTTACGCAGTTGCTCGGCGCCATCTCTGAAGATAAAAGCATAAACATCGATACGGCAGGCCGTTTTAATATAAATTCTGTTTTGTCCAACTATAACTAATTATATTCCAGATATCTAAAAGTTCAATTTGACTATACAAAACTACATTTTTATTTAAAATAACTCGAAATACTTATGATTATTCACAATTACATTTTAATATCTAAATTAAGAGTTGCATTTAAGCTTTCATGTGCTGCCAGTAAGCTGTCCAAACAGTTGCATGCAGAATATTATGCTTTATGGAAAGCAAATTTAACATAAATTCGGTTTAGTCTGAGTATCAGTAATTACAAATACATTTTGACTTGAAAAAAGATTACACTTTTCTTTAAAACATGTGAAAATGCATATGACTAGTTGTAATTACATTTTTAAAATCTAAATTAAAAAAGACCTGTAAATCCCTCTGTGCTGCCATTACACTATCAAAACAGTTGCCTGCAGAATGTTGTTTTATGGCAAACCACTTTAACATAAATGGGATTTTCTGTAACTATATGGAATTATTGATTTCTACAAATTTATATTCTAGAAAAAATTTATTTTTCACTATTTAGAAAGGTTAAAACATTTGAATTTACATTCCAACTAATAAAAGCAATAATTCAATATTTCTTAAATTTCATTTTTAAGAGTTAATATTCATTTCAAGATATCTCAAATAATACCACCTCTTCTGTCATGTTACAAGAGAAATATCAATTTGATAACTTAAGCCATCTAAAACATAATTATGGATACTCAATATTATATTTCCACATATCTGAATTAAGAATTAGATTTAATAAAAACCTCCTGATAGCTGCTGCATTGACCTGCCCTTGATAAAACACAGTGGACCAACACCAGCAGCTGACATGGCTCCCAGACCATCACTGACTGTGGACTGACTGTGGGTACTTGACACTGGACTTCTGGCCTTCTGGCATTTCCTTCTCCCCAGTTCCTCCAGATTCTGGCACCTTGATTTCTGAATGACATGCAAATTTGCTTTCATCCGAAAAAAGTACTTTGGACCACTGAGCAACAGTCCAATGCTGCTTCTCTGTAGCTAAGGTCAGGCACATCTACCGCTGTTTCTGATTCAAAAGTGGCTTGACCTTTGACCTGGGGAAGGTGGCACCTGTAGCCCATTTCCTGCACACACCTGTGCATGGTGGCTCTGGATGTTTCCTCTCCAGACTCAGTCCACTGCTTCCCCCAAGGTCTGGAATTGGTCCTTCTCCACCATCTTCCTCAGGGTCCGGTAACCTCGTCTCATTGTGCAGCGTTTTCTGACACACTTTTTCCTTCCCACGGAGGTGCCTTGATGCAGCACTCTGGGAACAGCCTATTCATTCAGAAATTGAACGAATAGGCTGATGACCTTCTTTATAGCAGTAAGGTCAGCAGTCTGACCCATGATTGCACTTTTGAGTAATGAACCAGGCTGGGAGTTTTTTAAAGCCTCAGGAATCTTTTGCAGGTGTTTAGAGTTACATTGTTGATTCAGATAATGAGGTTAATTGCTCATTCAGAGAACCTTTTCATGTTATGCTAATTTTTTCAGAGAGGGATTTTGGGTTTTCATGAGCTGTATGCCAAAATCATCAGTATTAAAACAATAACAGACCTGAAATATTTCAGTTGATGTGTAATGAATCTATGAGTTTAATTTTATCATTACATTATGGAAAATAATTAACTTTTTCACAATATGGTAATTTTTTTAAAATGACATGTATATGTGTATATTGGATGTAACTTTTCTAATTTCTCACTCTCACCTCCTGCAGATGTTACTACACCATAATCCTCATCCCTCTCTCTCCTCAAGCTCATTGCTATAATAAATTCTGGTATTTATTCTTGGGTGATTGACACAAGTAGCCATCATCCATGTTGTTAAACAGTAAAAATAGAAAACAAGAATATAAGTAAAATCTTCCTTTACAACTCAGCTATGTTGTAAGGGAACACAGTTGAATCAAAATTTTGTCTGATAATCTTCTACTTGGTCCTTCCCACAAACTTTAATTCAACTTCACAGAAAAGTAACTTTACCACAAGAATGGTCTTCTTGTTTTATCATGTACGAAAAATTTGAAATTAGTCAATTTACAAAGTAAAAACTCTTCTTTAATATAAAGATTTTCCATACACTGAACAAATAAAAACTTTATAAATGTAAAAAAATTTAAAAGAATGAACTAAATAAAAAGAAAAAGAAATTAATTGTCGTCCGCCCAGCTCATATTTTCCTCCTCTTCCCCAGCTGTTTCCTCCTCTGTCTGAGTGACAGCATCTTCTTTTTCTGAAAGATTTTAGCATAAAAAAAAGTGAAAACACATTTAGCATTTCAATCTGAATATAGTAAAATAAATTCTTAGGACAACCCACACCATGAACAATAAAACGACTAAGAAATACTGATAATTTGTCTTCCTTAAATTCATTCATTCTCTTATACCTTTATCACATTGCAATAAGGAAATCTATCTGCAGCAAATTATAAATAGTCGCAGTAAATAATGGAGAAGTCTGTTGCAGTTCATCACAGAAAGTAAACAACCATAAAACGCCAAAGGAAAATTTTAGAAAACCCAATTAACCTGAAAACAAGAGGAACCTGGAGCAAGACTTCATCTTTCATCTCAAACTTGTACTGTTTGGACTAAAACCTCGCTCCTCAAGCTCCGGCTCCTGCTTACTTGCAAAAAATCTTCTGCTTGCTTTGGAACAAAAACGCAAAATCACCCAAAAACCCTCAGTGAATCAAATAAAAGTATACTGGGTGCAAGTTTCCTTCTAGCACCAGTTAAGCTGTGAATGGCTAAATGTAACTACTTTCAATTTTACTAACCTGGACCACTCAATAAATATGTGAAGAAAGGAGAGCTTCTGCTTTCTGCTCCATGTTAAACTAAAACCCACCAGCAGTTGTTACTGATTGTTAACAGTACTCTGATCAACTGTGTTAAAAGATAGTCATGACATAATAATACCAAGCCTACATGAAAATGTGCGATGTTTAATTATAGCAATAAATAGCAGCAACATAAGAACACCTGCTATAAGGAAACAAAACACCCAGTAAAGTCTTAGTTAAAAAAGAAAGCAGAAAATGTTTTGTAAATGAGCAAAGTTCTAGAAGAGCACAATAACAAGATTGCGGTACAAACATTACACATTTTGAGAACAAAACATATGTAATCATGCTTTCAAATTGAAAATATTGGCTATCAGATGAAAGAAATATCCACCAATAGAAGAACTTAGCAAAATATGAAAGAATAGCTAGAAGATGCTGAAAAGAAAGTGGTGAATTTTTTTATAATTATAATGTCACATGTAAAAGAGTTAATGACTATCATTTTGTGCAGCTAAATCTTGAGTTTGATAATTAACAGTCTTTTATATATTTTGTAAAAAGTGAACCTCTTTTCCTTTAATAACAATGGATTTGTAAAACCAGGAAATAATATTTGAGAACCAAAAAATACTTTGTGTATAAACTAGAAATACATCATGATATAGCATTATATAATATGTGAAATAAAATTAAAATATAAACATAAAACCTATTATTAACATCACATACTATAAACATGCAATACACTTTATTTGAAGTTTGCAAAGGACTAACATCAACTGTCATAACATGATATAAACTGTCATGACATGAAGAAGTCTTTATGAGTGTTTAGAGCAGTTGTCATGGAAGCATCATTCAGTAATGACGCTTTTAATGCAAAGTTGACTTTTTTAAAGGATTTAATGCCTTTTAGAGCAACTTTGAATTAAAGTATCATTATTTACAAATGAAACTTTATGAAATTGTCATAATACTCATTAAAACCTTCATCTTCATAACAGATGTTATGTCGTGTTTATGACAGTGTCATGTCATCTTCTGAACACCCTTCAAATAAAGTATTACCAGATATACTTACCATCCGCATAAATGCTGAAGAACTTCTAAAGTTTCTACTTTTTCCTTAAGTTGTTGAACCTGGTTTTAAGGCTGCTAAGCTCTTCAAGAGTAGCTTTGTCCTTTGTTCAGAAGCCCGGAGAAGTCTCCCCTTCTTCTCCAGGGCTTCAAGGGACAATTTAAGGCATCATTGACGCTCCTTTGAACAGCCTGACGTGAGCTACTGGATCGGCTAATGATACTGTAAGAAAAAAAGACTGTTAAGCACCATAAATATAAATCACATTAACAACTGATACTATTCCTTACGCTAATGGCTTAATTTGTGAAAGTATAATTAAACAAACATCCAAAATGAATTAAAATTAAAGATATCTTGAAATAAGAAATCATTTAAGAAGTCGCATGTTAAAACACGTGACAACTGACTCTGAATGTAAGAAAGGAAAAAACTTTTAGTAAAAAGATGCATAATAAATAATAAATTACTTTATAAAATGATGTGGGAAAAAAGGAAGAAAAAATCTGGCTTGAATAAAAGAAACAAATATTATAAATGTGACAACATCATATTACGTATACATTATTCTAGGGAAATTTAAAGAAACAATTAACCTGAAAGTGATGTTTTTGACTGTGGTAGGAAGCCAGAGTACCCAGAAGAACTAACCATTCACAGATATAACATAAAAACTCCATGCAGAAAGATTCGTGAACTGGAAACAAACCAAAACTTTCTTGCTGAAAAGCAACAATCTTACCTACTGCACACCTTTACAGCCTCATTATAGACCATTTAATTTCAATATAAATAAAATTGACTATTAGAAATGTATTTACTATTTCCATAAATAAAACATTACATTAATAGGAAGTATAAACTACAAACCTATGCAACGTAAACATGAAAGAAGTATTATAATTATAATAGAAAATAAAAAACCTATATTATTTAGAATATGAATCATCAACAATACTTTGTAACCAATTTTTTTCGAGTTGCATTGAAAGCAAGATGAACGTGAAGACGCACCCCTGAGTTAAAACTGCGGCAGCGAATGATACCTGCTACTGCTGCAAAAACGTACGCACATATCTTAAACTCATGCAGCAACAAGTAAAATGCAAAAAATTCACAAAGTTTTTCTCATAATTACTAATGAGTTTAGATAACTAGCTACACCAATAAAAAACTAAAGCTTATTAGAATTAGCCTATAGCTACTGGTGTTGTCTGTGTTCGAATCTGTGATCATTTTGTCCACAAAATAAGTCGATGCCCTCAATGTTGACCCGTATGAAGCCAGGGCTGCACTTATGAATGCCTAGAAAATATTGTTATTGTATCTTTATAAAATATCAAAAAGAATTGAACTACTTTACTTAAATGAAACCAGTCTTAATGAACCCATTTAAAGCTGCATTGAATTATGACGCCTTAAATTCGAAACGTTCTATACTAAACGGACCTAGACCGTAAGGTTGACATTATATATACAGTATCGGAGGTCCTCTTAAGTGTCGGACTCTACACAAAGTTGAAATGGCGCAACACTAACGAAAGACACCGCAACAATTCTCGACACGATAAAATGTACTTTTTAATGAACAACATGCGCGGTTAAAAACAAATGCACATTTCTATTACCGATAACACTCCACTACGCACTTAAGTTATCTTTTTACATTGCTTTTAGTTTTCTGCATATCACCATAGCTTTTTATATTATCAACCCTTCCGTATTGGCTAGGAAACTAAGTTTATTTGAAAGCTTTCAATCTGTGCTTAATATTATCCTGTTCGCGTATCCCTCCAGATTCTTCCTTTCTTTCTTCTGTTCCGGGTATTATAATGTTTTACCTGTCCCGTGTCTAATGGCGGTCCTGACTGCACCTTCCGCCCCCGCATTTACGTTAGTAGTTAACGTCTGGGGAATTTATGGATTCTCCTTCTAAAATCTACGATATTTTTTATAATAAAAAGAATTGCCGTCATTTGAACTACTGAACACTTAGAAACCTTCATAGAAAAGCTTCTGACATATATATTTTTAATTAGATAGAAAACTGTTACTTACTGAGGCAAGCTGGGCCGCATTGTGCACCGCTTCATTTCTGGATCAGTTTAAATTGGGCAACTTCAGAGGTGAAAAGTTTTCCATTTTCTAAAAAGAACAAAATGTGTACATAAAACAATTAGAAAACGAAACACAATAAAACCATCCTTTTACTGAAATATACCATAGTATATACTTGTCAACCCGGTCGTAGAAGAAAAGAAATGTCTGCAAGGCAATCTGAGATATATAGTCTAGAGCACAAATGGGCGGGGCTAAGAGAAATACCTGCCCTCTTTCCAATTTAATCGACAAATTTGTGATGGATGATGGAATTCCTTTCTTAATAACGCCCATTTCAACTTTGACCCTATTGATTAAGGCTGTAATATTTAGAAAAATTACAACAAATAAATTAACAATAATATAACAAAAACACCAATAATTTAAAAGTAATAAATATATGATTGAAATTCTAAACTCTTACCTTTACAAGAGGTATTACGCAACTTTTGAAAGTGATTCTGTTCATACTAAGCAATTAAATTATTGTAAAAGTAGACTTTTATGGTTGACTTTAGTGAACCTCTAAAAGCAAATAGCTTACAACATAACTTGACTCCACTGCACCCCTTAGGTTAATCAACAGCTGTATCTCATCTCTACATTGGCTAATCTCCCTGAGATGTTGCTGCTTCATCAGGAGCGCTGCTGGAAACACAATGAACTTAATATCAACGTAACTGACCAGATAAGTATCAATCCAGCTGTTCAGATTACACTACATTCTCCCAAAACTTAAACTGTATTGTCTGTGGTTGGTGGTGGTGAGAATGAATGCTGAAACCAAAGTGATGTGATGATGTCTATTATATTTAATAAAGAGAAGCTCAAAACAGTCCAGTACGCGCGGCGCGGTAGGACCACATGCACACAGCTATATAGGTAGCAACTGAAAAAACTGAAGACTGAATGTGATAGCTACATTATTACATTATACTTTTGCTTCACTTTGCCTCTAGATTTATCAACCAACCAAACAACTGTATTTTAAAGCACTTTAAACAACTACAGCTTGATACAAAGTGCTGGACATTAAAATAAACATAATAAAAAATTAAAACCACAGCTTAAAAACAAAAACATACAATTAAAACTAGATCCTGCTAGTCTTGAAAGCCAAGTAAAATAGATGGTGCGTGGTGTATGCACAGCAGCTATGAAGATTACCAGCCTGTTTGGTTTAACCTATCTCTGTAAATCAGCGTTTTCTGAAATGAACTCATTAAGAACAACACAGAAATGCCTCACTTATGCACATCTTAAAGATGCAGTTACAGTTGCAGTTTCAAGTTACACACCACATAATGGAGTACTGGTGAACAGGCATGCAATGCCAGTCTTCTCACTAATAAGGAAACCAATACCAGATGTAAGTGTCACATGGGTAGTGTCATGGCAAGTTTAATAAAATATTGAGGAATTGTGTTCAATTGAAAGTGTGTTCATGAGATATAACAGTTATAATTTTGTTAAAATGCCAGCAGATTTGGTTATGAGTTCAAAATGTGAAGATTTATTTAAAACTGTAAGTTATTGTTCTTTAACATTACATAATTGTAACTTTTTGAAGCATGGTGCAACATAGTTCATGATTTGTTTAAAAAATGTTTGAGTGGCTAGTGAAAATTGGATATTTTTCCTATGAAATGTTATCTAAAAATGTAACAATTACTGAGATTGAAAGAGATAAAGTGCTGATATTGGTATCTGTTTCCAGCTTGTTTTCATTGCTATTATTATAAGAATCATTAACGTGATGAGCTGTTTTAATAGATTGAGATCATTAATCATTATTGATAATGTATAACTAAAGGCAAACTTAGTAAATTTGTGATTTCAGAAGAGTGTGAACCTGGTAGCCTTTATATTTATTATTATTTTATTATTATTATGAAATATACGCATATTAATATTATAATTATTATGCATAGAGATAGGCAACAACTTTCAGTGATTGATCATCAACCAGTCACTGGAATAATAAATGGTTAAATGAATACCAAACTTTTGACTATTCGCCATAAAACATCAAAGTGACATAACTTTCACATACAAGGTCACTGCTGCTTCAGACTTCCTATGTCTCAATACTTACCAACCCTCATTACATTCTCATGGTCAGATGATGACGTAACCTTAGCCCCACCCACTTCCGACAGGGAAGCCACCTGTTTTTCCTACTGCATATCTTACTTTTACAGAGTAATACATATGGAATTATCTTCTACCACCTGAAATATTATGAGCTGATCATGACCTGATTGGTAGATTGTTCATAAGGCATGGCCGATTCAAAGTTATCAAATTCGTGAGTTTTCGAGCATTGCTGAAGGGGTCGTACCAGGGGTCAAAGTTCACCGACTCACCAGAATGTAATAAACTGTTATATCTCTTACAATAAACTCACAGAGCCACCAAACTTTCTGTGTGTGATCACCTTTGGATGACCTACGACACCCAGTTGTGAAATTTTGAGTTACCTAAGCCACGCCCCCTTAGAACAGGAAGTGTCATGTTTTTACTGCGAACGTTCACTATCTGACCCCTTTCACCTAATCAACATGAAACTCTGTCGACAGACAGAAGACATGTTGGTGTGTCAGGGTGTCCAACCCCGTTTGGTTTGGATGCAGCAGGTGGGCGTGGTGGCGTGGCGACGTGACCTTTAACGCCGTCTCCTTACGTTTGGCCTTGAATTCCAAAGTTTAAAGCCCAGCTGCACCAAACTCACTAGGTTTGATCCTTGTGGGCCCCTCGACAGGAATCCAGTGTAATTTTTTGTGGGCGTGGCCTAATGTCTCAACAGCGCCCCCTTGAAGATTTTAAATAATCAGCCCCAAGCCATTGTTTAACCTAGAATTATGAAACTTGGTACACTTGTATATCGTGTCAGGACCTACAAAAAAGCCTCTTGGAGCCATGGTCCAAACCCAACAGAAAGTCGGCCATTTTGGATTAAATTCGCCATATGCTGTTTTTCACAGACGTCATATTTGATCGAACTCCTCCTACAGCGTTTGACATACAGACTTCAAACTCAGTCAGCGGACAGTTCAGACATTAAAGGTCTAAAGTTATCACAGGAATTTTTGTATGTAAAAGCATGTGGGCGTGGCTAAGTGCCAAACTTTGACTATTCGCCATAAAACATCAAAGTGACATAACTTCCACATACAAGGTCACAGCTGCTTCAGACTTCCTATGTCTCAATACTGACCAACCCTCATTACATTCTCATGGTCAGATGATGACACAACCTTAGCTCCGCCCACTTTTGAAAGGAATTCACCTGTTTTTTCTACAGTATGTCTTATTTTTACTGAGAAATACATATGGAATTAATCTTCTACCACCTGACATAATATGACCTGATGATGAACTGTGATGATGAACTCTGACCCATGAGGGCATGGCTAACTGGCGGTCCTTCGCCATAGTCATGCAATTGTCTCTGAATCACACACGCATCTTCCTATTGGAACCAGACTGGATACGTTTGACCTGTGTTCAATGCTAAAGAGCCCAACGGGATTGAATTGTGAGTTTACTCTACAGCGCCCCCTAGGTTATCCCATCACCAATATCTCCTCTCTACATCGACCGATCTGCACCAAATTTGTGGTGTGTCCTCAGGGAACCATGCCGAAGTCAACGCTGCGAACTGCCTGGCGGGCGCTCGCCTCAACTCTGTGACAGCGTACGCGGTGGCAGGCGGGCGGCGGTGCTGGGTCCTCCGCGGTGGCTATAGGCCGGAGCGGCGCTTGGCTGCTCGGGCCGCTTGAGGCTCCGCGGAGCTTTAATTAGGCCCGAGCAGCTAAGCGCTGCGAAGGCCTATTGTAATCGTGCTGTTTATTAGGCCCGAGCAGCTAAGCGCTGCGAAGGCCTATTGTTTTTCAAATGTTTATTTTTTTTTTTTTATTTTTTTCTGTCAAATGAATTGCCTTTTTGGGGGCTTTAACATATTCAAAAACTCACCAAAATTGGTAGGCCCATAGAGACTGTGAAAAATTTACGTATTTTAAGGTCCGCGCAAAAATCGCAAAAAAATGGCTCAACGCGCCCCCTAGAAATTTCAAAAGACCCTTTCCTATTCAGTTACTTTATTGTAGAGACTTGAAATTCGGTACACTTGTAGAACTCCCCAAGACACTCAGAATTTATAATTGTTCTCATAGTGTATGTCAAACAGGAAGTCGGCCATTTTGGATTGAATTTGCAAATTTCACCCCATTTTGGCCGTTTATAGCCTTCGCATTTGATCGAACTCCTCCTAGGGCTTTTGATGGATCGGCTTCAACTTGGTCAGTTGGTTCAGAAGGCATGCCCGATTAAAAGTTATCAAAACGGTGAGTTTTCGTGCATGCTGAAGGGGTGATACTAGGGGTCAAAGTTCACTGACTCACCATAAAATAATAAACAGTTATATCTCCTACAAAAAACTCACAGAGCCACCAACTTTCTGTGTGTGATCACCTTTGATGCCCTACAAGACCCAATCGTGAAATTTTGAGATCACGTAAGCCACGCCCCCTTAGAACAGGAAGTGTCATGTTTTATTGTGATCGGTCCCTACTGACCTCTTTAACCTAATCAACATGAAACTGTGTCCACAGACAGAAGACATGTTGGTGTTTATGGTTTCCAACGCTGTTTGTTTTGGAGGAGCAAGTGGGCGTGGCGGCGTGGCAATTACCTGTAACGCCGTGTCCATACGTTTGGCTGTTAATTCCACAATTTGAGTCCAGCTGCACCAAACTCACTGAGATCGATCCTTATCCAACCCGGACAGTAATCCAGTGCAATATTGGTGGCGTGGCCTAATGTCTCAACAGCGCCCCTAGAAGAGTTTAAATCATCAGCCCCAAGCCATGCTTTAACCTAGAATTATGAAACTTGGTACACATGTGTATCTTGTCAGGATGTACAAAAAAGTCTCTTGGAGCCATGGTCCAAACCCAACAGGAAGTCGGCCATTTTGGATCAAAGCCGCCATTTCCGGTTTTTCATAGACGTCGCATCTGATCGAACTCCTCCTACAGCTTTTGAGATACAGACTTCAAACTCGCTCAGCACACACTTAAGACATTGAAGATGAAAAGTTATCAAAAGAATTCTCGTACATCAAAGCATGTGGGCGTGGCTAAGCGTCAAACTTTGGCTTTGTGCCATGAAATACTAAAATGCAATAACTTCTACAGAAAAGTGACAACTTCATCAGACTTTCCATGTCTCATTATTGGCCAGCCTTGATCACATTCACAAGGTCATATGATACATCACCTTAGCCACGCCCCCCTCCAACAGGAAGTCACCTGTTTTTGTCTGCCGGAAGTCTTTTACTCTTAATCAAATGGGTTCAGTGCTGTGCAAATTGATATAAAATGACATGATGATGAACTCTGTGTATTTGGCTGCTAGCTGAAGCATGTGGCGTGCCTTATTAGCAAATAGCAATGCTAGCCATGTCTACGATCATCTCTAAATCAACCAGGCTTCATGTGATTTCCACCAGATTTTCTGGCTGACTTCAGTGACTCAAAGACCCAATAGATTAGATTATAACTTGACTCCACTGCACTCCTAGGTTTATCAAATAGCTGTATCTCCTCTCTACATTGGCCAATCTGCATGAGATGTGCGGGCTGCACAGAGAGCGCTGCTGTAAACACAATGCAGCTAATGTCAACACAAGTGAGAAGATAAAGATCAATCAAGCTGTTCAGATGCACATACATTCTCCCAAAACTTAAACTGTCATGATTTGTGGTTGTTGGTGAGGATGAACACTGAGACCCAGGTGATGATGATGATGATGTTTATTATAATTTAATAAAGAGAAGCTCAAACACAGTCCAGTACGGGCAACACCGGCAGGAAACTTGCACACAGCTAATACAGGTAGCCACTGAAACAACTAAGACTGAATGTGAAGCTACATTATAACTTGATTCCACTTAGCCCTGTAGGTTAAGTGGAATCAAACCAAACCAACTTTATTTACAAAGCACTTTAAAACAACCACAGCTGATACAAAGTGCTATACATTAAAACACAACAATAAAAAATTAAGACATACAGCTTAAAATACAACATACAATTTAAAACTAGATCCCGCTGGTGTTGAAAGCCAAGTAAATTTATGGTTCTGTGGTGTATGCACAGCAGCTATGAAGATTACCAGCCTGTTTGGTTCTACCTATCTCTGTGAGTCAGTGTTTTCTGACATGACCTTCATCAATAACAAACACAGAACATGCCTCACTGATGCACATCTGAAAGATGCACTCACAGTTGCAGTTTCAAGTTACACACCACATAATGGACTACTTGTGAACAGCATGCAATGCCAGTCTTCTTACCAATAAGAAAACCAATATCAGATGTCAATGGCAACATGGCAGTGTCATGGTAAAGTTTAATTAAAATATTGAGGAATTGTGTTCAATTTAAAAGTGTGTTCATGACAGGTAACAGTTACAATTTTGTTAAAAATGCAGCAGATTTGGTCATGAGTTCAAAATGTGATAAGATTTATTTAAAAACATGTAAGTTGATTTTTTATTTAACATTACATAACTGATAACTTTTTGAAATATGGTGCAACATAGTTCATAATTTGTTAAAAGAAATGTTTGTGAGTGGCAAGTGAAAATTGGACATTTTTCCTACAAAATGTAGTGATATAAGTGGCTATCTAAAAATGTAACAATTATTGAGATTAAAAGATAAAGTGATGAATATTGATTATCTGTTTCCCACCTTGGTTTCATTGCTATTTATTGTGAGAAATCATTAACGTGATCCGTTTCTTCCCATAGATGAGAATCATTAATCATTATTGATAATGTCTAAGGTAAACTGAGTTAATTTGTTATTTCAGAAGAGCGTGTCAAACTGGTAGTCTTTATATGACTCGGTACCCTCGAAGTAGCTCTCAGTTTCAAAAATGTTGGTAACCCCTGATCTACTTGCTGCACCCAATCCTTAACAGATTTTTGTGCTTTTTCTGTGAGCAAAGCCAAACATGACACACTGAGTAATTCAAGGAGGGCGGGTTCGGCTGCTCCGTCAGAGCATCAGCGGTGGCATGGGGAAGGCGGTGCTGGGACCACGCGGTGGCTATAGGCCGAGCGGCGCTTGGCTGCGAGGGCCGCTCGATGCTCCGCGGAGCTTTAATTAGGCCCGAGCAGCTAAGCGCTGCGAAGGCCTATTTTCAATGTTTCTTATTTTATTTTTCTTCTGTCAAATGAATTGCCTTTTTGGGGGCTTTAACATATTCAAAAACTCACCAAATTGGTGGGCCCATAGAGACTGTGAAAATTTACGTATTTTAAGGTCTACGCAAAATCGCATAAAAATGGCTCAACAGCGCCCCCTAGAAATTTCAAAAGACCCTTTCCTATTCACTTACTTTATCGTAGAGACTTGAAATTCGCTACAGTTGTAGAGCTCCCCAAGACACTCAGAATTTACAATTAATGTCATAGTGCAAGTATCATAGGAAGTCGGCCATTTTGGATTGAAGTTCCGATTTTGAGCCCATTTTGGCCATTTACACATGTCGCATTTGATCGAACTCCTCCTAGGGCTTTTGATGGAACGGCTTCAAACTTGGTCAGTTGGTTCATAAGGCATGCCCGATTAAAAGTTATCAAAACGGTGAGTTTTCGTGCATGCTGAAGGGGTGATACGAGGGGTCAAAGTTCACTGACTCACCATAAAATAATAATTATATATCCTACAAAGAAACTCATAGAGCCACCAAACTTTCTGTGTGTGATCACCTTTGGATGACCTATGACACCCAGTTGTGAAATTTTGAGATTACCTAAGCCACGCCCCTTAAACAGGAAGTGTCATGTTTTATTGTGATCGGTCCCTATCTGACCTCTTTAACATAATCAACATGAAACTGTGTCCACAAACAGAAGACATGTTGGTGTGTCAGGGTGTCCAACCCCGTTTGGTTTGGATGCAGCAGGTGGGCGTGGCGGCGTGGCGAATATACCTGTCCTTACGTTTGGCTCTGTATTCCACAATTTGAGTCCAGCTGCACCAAACTCACTGAGATGGATCCTGACCCAACTCCGGACAGTAATCCAGTGCAATATTTGGTGGGCGTTGCCTAATGTCTCAACAGCGCCCTCTAGAATATTTTAAATCATCAGCCCAAGCCATGCTTTAACCTAGAATTATGAAACTTGATACACATGTGTATCTTTCAGGATGTACAAAAAAGTCTCTTGGAGCCATGGTCCAAACCCAACAGGAAGTCGGCCATTTTGGATCAAAGCCGCCATTTCCTGTTTTTCATAGACGTCGCATCTGATCGAACTCCTCCTACAGCTTTTGAGATACAGACTTCAAACTCCCTGAGCACACACTTAAGACATTGAAGGTGAAAAGTTATCAAAAGAATTCTCGTACATATAAGCATGTGGGGGTGGCTAAGTGTCAAACTTTGGCTTTGTGCCACAAAATACTAAAATGCAATAACTTCTACCGGAAGAGTGACAACTTCATCAGACTTTCCATCTCTCATTATTGGCCAGCCTTTATCACATTCACAAGGTCATATGATGACATCACCTTAGCCACGCACCCCTCCAACAGGAAATCACCTGTTTTTATCTGCCGGAAGTCTTTTACTCTTAATCAAATGGGTTCTATGCTGTGCAAATTGATATAAAATGACATGATGATGAACTCTGTGTATGTTGGCTGCTAGCTGAAGCATGTGGGCGTGCCTTATTAGCAAATAGCAATGCCAGCCATGTCTACAATCGTCTCTAAATCAACCAGCCTTCATCCGATTTGCACCAGATTTTCTATGATCGACTGTGGTGATTCTCTAAAGGATCCAATAGCGTTAGATTATAACTTGACTCCACTGCACTCCCTAGGTTAATCAAACAGCTGTATCTCCTCTCTACGTTGGCCAAACTGCATGAGATGCTGCGGGCTGCACCAGAGAGCGCTGCTGTAAACACAATGTAGCTAATGTCAACACAAGTGATAAGATAAAGTATCAATGAAGCTGTTCAGATGTACATACATTCTCCCAAAACTTAAACTGTCATGATTTGTGGTTTTTGGTGGTGAGGATGAACACTGAGACCCAGGTGATGATGATGATGATGATGATGTTTGATGATGTGTGATACAAAGTGCTGTACATTAAAACACAACAATAAAAAATTAAGACATACAGCTTAAGAATACAACATACAATTTAAAACTAGATCCCGCTGGTGTTGAAAGCCAAGTAAAATTGATGGTGCTGTGGTGTATGCACAGCAGCTATGAAGGTTACCAGCCTGTTTGGTTCAACATATCTCTGTGAATCAGAGTTTTCTGACATGAAGTTCATCAAGAACAAACGCAGAACATGCCTCACTGATGCACATCTCAAAGATGCACTCACAGTTACAGTTTCAAGTTACACACCACATTATGGAGTACTGGTGAACAGCATGCAATACCAGTCTTCTCATTAATAAGGAAACCAATACCAGATGTCAGTGGCAACATGGCAGTGTCATGGCAAAGTTCAATTAAAATATTGAGAAATTGTGTTCAATTTAAAAGTGTGTTCATGACATGCAAGAGTTACAATTTTCTAAAACTGCAGCAGATTTGGTAATGAGTTCAAATGTGATAAGATTTATTTAAAATATGTAAGTTGATTCTTTTTTTGCGGCAACATTCCATGTCCCCATGTTTTGCTTACAATTATTTTTTGTAAAATGTGCCAAATATGTACAACAAAGTATTTAATTATACATTTAGATGTTTGCACGCTAGCTGGAGATGGGCACCAGCAACCCTCCGACCACACTAAGGGACAAGGGTGCAGGAAAATGGATGGATGGATTTAGATGTTTACCATTATTCAAATATAAACAAAATGCCTTTTAAATATAATTTGTTCTTTACACACCTTTTTGTTGATGGACATGTTCAATTTCATGTGTCCCCAGTAAAGCGTAATAAACTTAATCATGAGATTTAAACTATAAAATATATTTATATTTATGTTTTTCTTCAATAAGTTTGATTGGCTGGACTTAACCTTATTTTAATATGCAATTTAATCTACTGAAACTATTTTCACATTTTATATTTTCTTAATATTATACATGTCCCAGTACTAACTTTCCACAATGTTATTATGTTTCATTTCTGCCTTCAAAAAGTCTAAAATTCCATAAAAACCATTCAATGTAAATGACATCAATTGGTTCTGATGTGAATTCAACCATGGAAAACAAAGTGAGCTTCAACTGTCACCATCTCTGTACTTTTCTTATTTTAAATATGTTAAACCTGTATATGTAAAGCTTAAAGTTCCGCCCTGTTAGGAAAGATTGTGAAAAATGTTTATTCAGTAGAATTAAAAAAACCTAATATTATAATTAGTCATTAAAGTTTTGTTATTTTGTTGAAGTTTAGCTAGCTAAATGTTGACCACATAAAGAGTTACAGGTAGATTAGTTAGACATCTACCTATAACTAGAATTCCTGTTTGGAACATACCAGAGTGTTATGTTCCACTCTGTTATGATCCACCCTGATAGGAAAGATTGTGAAAATGTTAGCTAGCTAAATGTTGACCACACAAAGAGAAACAGGTAGATTAGTTAGAAAAGTTCCACCATGTTATTTTCCACCCTGGTTCCACCCTGTTAGGAAAGATTTTGAAAAATGGTTATTCAGTAGAATTTAAAAATTATGTTAGATTTAGTCACTAAAAGTTTGTTATTCGGTTGAATGTTAGCTAGCTAAATGTTGACCACATAAAGAACTACAGGTAAATTAGTTAGAAAAGTTCCACCCTCTTATGTTCCACCCTGGTATGTTCTTGAACCAAATAAGGTAGAATTTAGGGTGAAAAGAAATAACTTTGTCAATTAAAAATTTTGAGATGATGGAATAGAGTTGCAGAGTAGTCTGAGGTATTATCAGATCTCTTTGCCTTTTGTCTGTTTTCATTTAACTAGTTACCCCCATTGACTCTTGTGAGGGGAACAATGAGTACCTGTCATGGAAAATCCACTACAGGGATATCACATGTTCTTGCCAAATAGAGCCAGGAAAAATCTCTACATATACTTTGACTTCAAGAGCAAATCCTGCAACTAATAATGAAATCATCAGATTTTAGAATCAAAGACTTTGATTTTCCACCCTGTTATTGGAAAATACACCATGTTATATTCCATTCCACAAAGTTTTATTAATATTGTTACAGAAACATTAAGTACTGTGGATTTTTCTGAAGCATGTTGGGAGTTGAAGACCAATAAATGCAAATATTGGTATAAGTTTTTAAATTACCAATATTTTCAATGCTGTCAGTAATAATGAGTAAAAAACAGGGTTTTCTTTGCAATACAGTCATAAATGATTCGTAACTTCATGATGTGTTACCATTTCAAGAATAAAACATATTATATAGTAAAAGGGAAAACTCTATGTAAGAAATGTCATTATTTTCAAATTTAAATGTTTAACTATTTGTGGTCCATATCTAAATGTTCATAACAGGTGGAACACATTCAGAGACAATGGTGAAAAAACCCACATGTAATAATTAATTTATCCAATCCTTGCTTGCCCATTATTAATTTCTTATTGTTAAACATGTCAGTGTTGTAACAAAATATTTAAAACTTAAAACATACTTTTTTTCAAAAATCCTGAGGCCGAAATGTTGCTGCAAATAAGAATCACACAATTACTGAGATTAAAAGAGATAAAGTGCTGAATATTGATATCTGTTTCCCACCTTGTTTTTGTTGCTAATTGTTGTGAGAAATCATTAACGTGAACAGTGCCTTCTCATGGATGAGTATTCTCTTGGATCAGTATCATTAATCATTACTGATAATGTATAAGGCAAACTGAGTAAATTTGTTATTTCAGAAGAGCGTGTCAAACTGGTAGCCTTTATATGACTCGGTACCCATGAAGTAGCTCTCAGTGTCAAAAAGGTTGGTGACCCCTGATTTACTCGCTGCAGCCAATCAGCAACAGATTTTTGTGCATTGTCTGTGAGCAAAGCCAAACATGACACACTGAGTAAATTCAAGGAGGGCGGGTTCGGCTGTTCCGTCAGAGCATCGGCGGTGGCTGGGGAAGGCGGTGCTGGGACCACGCGGTGGCTATAGGCCGAGCGGCGCTTGGCTGCGAGGGACGCTCGATGCTCCGCGGAGCTTTAATTATTATTTTTCTTCTGTCAAATGAATTGCCTTTTTGGGGGCTTTAACATATTCAAAAACTCACCAAAATTGGTAGGCCCATAGAGACTGTGAAAAATTTACGTATTTTAAGGTCGGCGCAAAAATCGCAAAAAAAATGGCTCAACAGCGCCCCCTAGAAAATTTCAAAAGACCCTTTCCTATTCACTTACTTTATTGTAGAGACTTGAAATTTGGTACACTTGTAGAACTCCCCAAGACACTCAGAATTTATAATTGTTCTCATAGTGTATGTCAAACAGGAAGTCGGCCATTTTGGATTGAATTTGTAAATTTCACCCCATTTTGGCCGTTTATAGCCTTCGCATTTGATCGAACTCCTCCTAGGGCTTTTGATGGATCGGCTTCAAACTTGGTCAGTTGGTTCAGAAGGCATGCCCGATTAAAAGTTATCAAAACGGTGAGTTTTCGTGCATGCTGAAGGGTGATACTAGGGGTCAAAGTTCACTGACTCCCATAAATAATAAACAGTTATATCTCCTACAAAGAAACTCACAGAGCCACCAACCTTTCTGTGTGTGATCACCTTTGGATGCCCTACAAGACCCAATTGTGAAATTTTGAGATCACATAAGCCACGCCCCCTTAGAACAGGAAGTGTCATGTTTTATTGTGATCGGTCCCTATCTGACCTCTTTAACCTAATCAACATGAAACTGTGTCCACAAACAGAAGACATGTTGGTGTGTTATGGTTTCCAACGCTGTTTGTTTTGGATGCAGCAGGTGGGCGTGGCGGCGTGGCGAATATACCTGTAACGCCGTGTCCATACGTTTGGCTGTTAATTCCACAATTGTGAGTCCAGCTGCACCAAACTCACTGAGATCGATCCTTATCCAACTCCGGACAGTAATCCAGTGCAATATTTGGTGGGCGTGGCCTAATGTCTCAACAGCGCCCCCTAGAAGAGTTTAAATCATCAGCCCCAAGCCATGCTTTAACCTAGAATTATGAAACTTGGTACACATGTGTATCTTGTCAGGATGTACAAAAAAGTCTCTTGGAGCCATGGTCCAAACCCAACAGGAAGTCGGCCATTTTGGATAAAGCCGCCATTTCCGGTTTTTCATAGACGTCGCATCTCATCGAACTCCTCCTACAGCTTTTGAGATACAGACTTCAAACTTGCTCAGCACACACTTAAGACATTGAAGATGAAAAGTTATCAAAAGAATTCTCGTACATCAAAGCATGTGGGCGTGGCTAAGTGTCAAACTTTGGCTTTGTGCCATGAAATACTAAAATGCAATAACTTCTACAAGAAAAGTGACAACTTCATCAGACTTTCAATGTCTCATTATTGGCCAGCCTTGATCACATTCACAAGGTCATATGATGACATCACCTTAGCCACGCCCCCCTCCGACAGGAAGTAACCTGTTTTTGTCTGCCGGAAGTCTTGCTTTTACTCTGACTCAAATCGGTTCAATGCTGTGCTAATTAATATAAATGACATGATGATGAACTCTGTGTATGTTGGCTGCTAGCTGAAGCATGTGGGCGTGCCTTATTAGCAAATGGCAATGCCAGCCATGTCTACAATCGTCTCTAAATCAACCAGGCTTCATGTGATTTCCACCAGATATTTATGGCTGACTTCAGTGATTCTCTAAAGGACCCAATAGCATTAGATTATAACTTAACTCCACTGCACTCCCTAGGTTAATCAAACAGCTGTATCTCCTCTCTACATTGGCCAAACTGCATGAGATGCTGCGGGCTGCACCAGAGAGCGCAGCTGTAAACACAATGTAGCTAATGTCAACAGAAGTGATAAGATAAAGTATCAATGAAGCTGTTCAGATGCACATACATTCTCACAAAACTTAAACTGTCATGATTTGTGGTTGTTGGTGGTGAGGATGAACACTGAGACCCAGGTGATGATGATGATGTTTATTATAAATTAATAAAGAGAAGCTCAAACACAGTCCAGTACGGGCAACACCGGCAGGAAACTTGCAACAGCTAATACAGGTAGCCACTGAAACAACTGAACAACAAAGTATTTTAATTACACATTTAGATGTTTGCACGCCAGCTGGAGTTGGGCACCAGCAGCCCTCCCAACCCCACTAAGGGACAAGGGTGCAGGAAAATGGATGGAATTAGATGTTTACCATTATTCAAATATAAACACAATGCCTTTTAAATATTATTTTGTTCTTTACACATCTTTTTGTTGACTGACATGTTCATTTCATGTGTCCCCAGTGCAGTGTAATAGACTTTTTAATCACTTTTAAACTATATATATATATATATATATATATATAATATATATATATTATATATATATATATATATATATATATAGATTTATGTTTTCTTCAATAAGTTGATTGACTGGACTACACCTTATTTTAATATGTAATTTAATCTACTGAAACCATTTTCACATTTGATATTTTCTTCATATTATACATGTCCCAGTACTAACTTTAAACCCTGTTATGATGTTTCATTTCTGCCTTCAAAAAGTCTAAAATTCCACAAAAACCATTTAATGTAAGTGACATCAATTGGTTTGATGTGAATTCAACCATGGAAAACAAAGTGAGCTTCAACTGTCACCATCTCTGTAGTCTTACATTTACTCTGACTCAAATGGGTTCAATGCTGTGCTAATTGATATAAAATGACATGATGATCAACCCTGTGTATAACTGAGTTTTACACAGACACAGTTTTGAGTCTGTGTTTTACACAGACTCATTTTGTGTAAAACACAAACTGAGTCTGTGTAAAAGACTCAGTTTTTATTGAGTAAAAAACTGAGTAAAAAACTCAGTTTTTTACTGAGTTTTTACTCAGTAAAAAAAATCCCCATCTCTAATGGTGATGTCACCCCCCCGTTTCCAACTGCTGATTTCAAGTGTGCTTCAGCTGAAGCATGTGGCTTCAGCTAGCAGCCGAAGCCACATGCTTCGGCTGCTTGCTGAAGCATGTGGCTTCAGCTAGCAGCCGAAGCCACATGCTTCGGCTGCTAGCTGAAGCATGTGGGCGTGCCTTATTAGCAAATAGCAATACCAGCCATGTCAACGATCGTCTCTAAATCAACCAGCTTCATGTGATTTCCACCAGATATTTATGGCTGACTTCAGTGAACCTCTAAAGACCCCAATAGCATTAGATTATAACTTGACTCCACTTCCCCCTTCGGTTAATCAAATAGCTATATCTCCTCTCTACATTGGCTAATCTGCATGAGATGTTGCGGGCTGCAGCAGGGAGCGCTGCTGTAAACAGTGGTGGGAAGTACTGTACTTAAGTAGAGTTTTGGTGTATCTGTACTTCACTTAAGTAGATTTAATAATAGGTACCTTCTACTTTTACTCCACTACATTTTACAGTAAGTATCTGTACTTTCTACTTCACTACATTTCTACAAAACTGCAGCGTTACTGTTACATCCAAGTCGCGTTGCTCTTTCTTCCGTTAAAATGTGAAGTTCAGGGATTTAAGGTGGCGCCGTAAAATCCAAGCAATAACGTGACTTAGTGTCTGTTATCACCCATCGGCTCCACCTTTACTCGCACGCGGATCTCCAAGACATGCACAGTGGTTTCCTCTGAGCGGGTGAAGCTGCCTAATCATCAGTAATATAAAAGCGCTGCATAAATCAAAATGTATGGCGACATGTAAAATCAGCAGCGCTTCGCTTTCACAGACGGCGGGGACTTCGTCCAACTTTTAGCGTCACTTGGAAGGATAGCTTAAAGAAAGGTAATATCTGTGGACGTGATGCTAGCTAAGCTAGCTGTACAGAGACAAATGTTGCATCTGATTAAAAAAAGTTGTCACTATGCGCTGAATTATACGGTGTTGACTGAGGTGTCGCATATATGGGACAACGCTGTGACCAAAGTCTGCAATATAGTGATATAACATTCAGGAACGATCTGATTCTTCTGGACGGATCTTTACTAATTCCTAAGGACTGAAGCCTCACTTAGAGCCCTTATTTGTTTATATATATATATATATATATATCAGATATATATATATATATCTGATATATATATCAGATATTAAATAAATGTGTGTGTGTATATATATATATATATATAGATTAATTGTTTATATATATATATATATATATATACATACACACACATTTATTTAATCGCTGAATAAGTAAAAGTTGAACGTATGAACACATAGCATGCTCATTGCTAATTGATTTCGTCTCCCTCCCACTGCAAACATTGCAGTGGGAGGATAAAAACAGTCGCGATGCTCCTTCTGCTTGGTTACTTGTTGCGCCGTTGGACAGTGGAAAGATTGTTAGGAAAGATGTGAAAATGTTTATTCAGTAAATTTAAAAGCATAATGTTAGATTTAGTCATTAAAGGTTTGTTATTTGTTGAAGGTTAGCTAGCTTGTGTTCAATTTAAAAGTGTGTTCATGACATATAACAGTTACAATTTTATTAAAAATGCAGCAGATTTGGTCATGAGTTCAAAATGTGACAAGATTTTTTTAAAATATGTAAGTTGATTTTTCTTTAACATTACATAATTAACTTTTTGAAGCATGGTGCAACATAGTTCATGATTTGTTGAAAAATTGTTTGAGTGGCTAGTGAAAATTGGATATTTTTCCTATGAAATGTAGAGATGTAAGTGGTTATCTAAAAATGTAACAGTTGGGTGATTGTTTTGCGGCAACATTCCATGTCCCCATGTTTTGCTTACTATTAATTTTTGTAAAATGTGCCAAATATTTACAACAAAGTATTTTAATTATACATTTAGATGTTTGTCATTATTCAAATATAAACGAAATGCCTTTCAAATATTTTGTTCTTTACACACCTTTTGTTGACGAACATGTTCAATTTCATGTTTGACCAGTGCAGCGTAATAGACTTCCTCATGACATTTAAACTATAAAATATATTTATATTTATGTTTTTCTTCAATAAGTTGATTGACTGGAGTACACCTTATTTTAATATGCAATTTAATCTACTGAAACCATTTTCTCATTTGATATTTTCTTCATCTTATACATGTGCCAGTACTAACTTTCCACCCTGTTAGGATGTTTCATTTCTGCATTCAAAAAGTCTAAAATTCCTTAAAAACCATTTAATGTAAGTGACATCAATTGGTTTTGATGAGTTCAACCATGGAAAACAAAGTGAGCTTCAACAATCACCGTCTCTGTACTTTTTCTTATCTTAAATATGTAAAACCTGTATATGTAAAGCTTAAAGTTCCCCTGTTAGGAATCCTTCAACTAATAATGAAAATCATCAGATTTTAGAATCAAATACTTTTATTTTCCACCCTGTTATGGGACAATCCACCATGTTATGTTCCATTCCACACATGTTTTTATTAAATATTGTTACAGAAACATAAGTACTGTGGATTTTTCTGAGCCATGTTGGGAGTTGAAGACCAATAATTGCAAATATTGGTCTAAGTTTTTGAAATTACCAATATTTCTATGATGTCAGTAATAATGAGTAAAAAACAGGGTTTTCTTTACAATACAGTCATAAATGATTTGTAACTTCATGATGTGTGACAATTTCAATAAAAAACATATTATATAGTAAAAGGGACACACTCTTTCTAAGAAAATTCATTATTTTTTCAATTTAAATGTTTAACTATTTGTGGTCCATATGTAAATGTTCATAAAAGGGTGGAACACATTCAGAGACAATGGTGAAAAAACCCCACATGTAATAATTAATTTATCCAATCCTGTGCTTGCCCATTATTAATTTCTTATTGTTAACATGTCAGTGTTGTAACAAATATTCACAACTTAAAATACTTTTTTTTCAAAATCCTGAGGCCGAAATTTTGCCGCAAAAAAGAATCACCCAATTACTGAGATTAAAAGAGATAAAGTGCTGAATATTGATATCTGTTTACCACCTTGTTTTCTTTCCTAATTACTGTGAGATAATTAACGTCTTCTGTGTCTTCTCATGGATGAGTATTCTCATGGATAAGTATCATTAATCATTATTGATAATATATAACTAACGGCAAACTGAGTAAATTTGTTATTTCAGAAGAGAGTGGCAAACTGGTAGCCCATTGTATGACTCAGTACCCATGAAGTAGCTCTCAGTTTCAAAAAGGTTGGTGACCCCTGATCTACTTGCTGCAGCCAATCTGCAACATATTTTTGTGCATTGTCTGTGAGCAATGCCAAACATGACACACTGAGTAATTCAAGGAGGGTCGGTTCGGCTGCTCCGTCAGAGCATCAGCGGTGGCTCTGGGAAGGCGGTGCTGGGACCACGCGGTGGCTATAGGCCGAGCGGCGCTTGGCTGCTCGGGCCGCTCGATGCTCCGCGGAGCTTTAATTATTATTATTATTCTTCTTCCGTAAAGTAAATTGGCTTTTTGGGGGCTTTATCATATTCAAAAACTCACCAAACTTGGCGGGCTCATAGAGCCTGGTGAAAATTTACGTATTTTAAAGTCATCGCAAAAATCGCACAAGAAACTGCTCAAGGGCGCCCCCTAGAAACTTTCAAAAGACCCTTTTCTATTCACTTACTTTATCGTAGAGACTTGAAATTCGGTACAGTTGTAGAGCTCCCCAAGACGCTCAGAATTTACAATTAATGTCATAGTGCAAGTATCCCAGGAAGTCGGCCATTTTGGATTGAAGTACCGATTTTGCCCCCATTTTAGCCGTTTACAGACGTCGCATTTGATCGAACTCCTCCTAGGGATTTTGATCGATCGGCTTCAAACTCGGTCAGATCGTTCATAAGGCATGGCCGATTCAAAGTTATCAAATTGTGATTTTCGAGCATGCTGAAGGGGTCGTAGCAGGGGTCAAAGTTCACCGACTCACCAGAATGTAATAAACTGTTAGATCTCCTACAAAAACACTCACAGAGCCACCAAACTTTCTGTGTGTGAACACCTTTGGATGACCTACAACACCCAGTTGTGAAATTTTGAGATTACCTAAGCCACGCCCCCTTACAACAGGAAGTGTCATGTTTTACTGCGAACGTTCACTATCTGACCCCTTTCACCTAATCAACATGAAACTGTGTCCACAGACAGAAGACATGTTGGTGTGTCAGGGTGTCCAACCCCGTTTGGTTTGGATGCAGCAGGTGGGCGTGGCGGCGTGGCGAAGTGACCTTTAACGCCGTCTCCTTACGTTTGGCCTTGAATTCCACAGTTTAAAGCCCAGCTGCACCAAACTCACTAGGTTTGATCCTTGTGGGCCCCTCGACAGGAATCCAGTGTGATTTTTTGTGGGCGTGGAATAATGTCTCAACAGCGCCCCCTTGAAGATTTTAAATAATCAGCCCCAAGCCATTCTTTAACCTAGAATTATGAAACTTGGTACACTTGTGTATCGTGTCAGGACCTACAAAAAAGCCTCTTGGAGCCATGGTCCAAACCCAACAGGAAGTCGGCCATTTTGGATTACATTCGCCATTTGCTGTTTTTCACAGACGTCGTATTTGATCGAACTCCTCCTACAGCGTTTGACATACAGACTTCAAACTCAGTCAGCAGAGAGTTGAGAAATTAAAGGTCTAAAGTTATCACAGGAATTTTTGTATGTGAAAGCATGTGGGCGTGGCTAAGTGCCAAACTTTGACTATTCGCCATAAAACATCAAAGTGAGATAACTTCCACATACAAGGTCACAGCTGCTTCGACTTCCTATGTCTCACTACTGACCAACCCTCATTACATTCACATGGTCAGATGTGACGTAACCTTAGCTCCGCCCACTTTTAACAGGAATTCAGCTGTTTTTTCTACTGTATGTCTTATTTTACTGAGTAATACATTTGAATTAATCTTCTACCACCTGACATAATATGAGCTGATGATGAACTGTGAGGATGAACTCTGACTCATGGGGGCGTGGCCAACTGTCTGTCCTTTGCCATATGCATACAACTGTCTCTGAATCACACACGCATCTTCCGATTGTCACCAAACTGGATACGTTTGACCTGTGTTCAATGCTAAAGAGCCCAACGGTTTGAATTGTGATTTTACTCTACAGCGCCCCCTAGACTATCCATCATCAATATCTCCTCTCTACATCGACCGATCTGCACCAAATTTGTGGTGTGTCCTCAGGGAACCATGGCGAAGTAACGGTGCGACTGCCTGGCGGAGGCGCGCCTCAACTGTGCGAAAGGGTACGCGTGGCAGGCGGGCGGCGGTGCTGGGTCCCCGCGGTGGCTATAGGCCGGAGCAGCGCTTGGCTGCTCGGGCCGCTTGAGGCTCCGCGGAGCTTTAATTATTTATTATTATTCTTCCGTAAAGTAATTGGCTTTTTGGGGCTTTATCATATTCAAAAACTCACCAAACTTGGCGGCTGCATAGAGCCCGGTGAAATTTACGTATTTAAGGACCTTGCAAAAATCGCACAAGAAACTGCTCAAGGGCGCCCCCTAGAACTTTCAAAAGACCCTTTCTATTCACTTACTTTATCGTAGAGACTTGAAATTCGGTACAGTTGTAGAGCTCCCCAAGACCCTCAGAATTTACAATTAATGTCATAGTGCAACTGTCCTAGGAAGTCGGCCATTTTGGATTGAATTCCGATTTTGAGCCCATTTGGCCGTTTACACGCGTCGCATTTGATCGAACTCCTCCTAGGGATTTCGATCGATCGGCTTCAAACTCGGTCAGATTGTTCATAAGGCATGGCCATTCAAAGTTATCAAATTCGTGAGTTTTCGAGCATGCTGAAGGGGTCGTACCAGGGGTCAAAGTTCACTGACTCACCAGAATGTAATAAACTGTTATATCTCTTACAAATAAACTCACAGAGCCACCAAACTTTCTGTGTGATCACCATTGGATGACCTACGACACCCAGTTGTGAAATTTTGAGATTACCTAAGCCACGCCCCCTTAGAACAGGAAGTGTCATGTTTTACTGCGAACGTTCACTATCTGACCCCTTTCACCTAATCAACATGAACACTGTCGACAGACAGAAGACATGTCGGTGTGTTAGGGTGTCCAACCCCGTTTGTTTGGATGCAGCAGGTGGGCGTGGTGGCGTGGCGAAGTGACCTTTAACGCCGTCTCCTTACGTTTGGCCTTCAATTCCACAGTTTAAAGCCCAGCTGCACCAAACCACTAGGATTGATCCTTGTGGGCCCCTCGACAGGAATCCAGTGTGATTTTTTGTGCGTGGCCTAATGTCTCAACAGCGCCCCCTTGAAGATTTTAATAATCAGCCCCAAGCCATTCTTTAACCTAGAATTATGAAACTTGGTACACTTGTGTATCTTTCAGGACCTACAAAAAAGCCTCTTGGAGCCATGGTCCAAACCCAACAGGAAGTCGGCCATTTAGGATCACATTCGCATTTGCTGTTTTTCACAGATGTCGTGTTTGATCGAACTCCTCCTACAGCGTTTACATACACACTTCAAACTCAGTCAGCAGAGGTTCAGACATTAAAGGTCTAAAGTTATCACAGGAATTTTTGTATGTCAAAGCATGTGGGCGTGGCTAAGTGCCAAACTTTGACTATTCGCCATAAAACATCAAAGTGACATAACTTCCACATACAAGGTCACAGCTGCTTCAGACTTCCTATGTCTCACTACGACCAACCCTCATTACATTCTCATGGTCAGATGATGACGTAACCTTAGCTCCGCCCACTTTTAACAGGAATTCAGCTGTTTTTTCTACTGTATGTCTTATTTTTACTGAGTAATACATATGGAATTAATCTTCTACCACTCACATAATATCACTGATAATGAACTGTGAGGATGAACTCTGACTCATGGGGGCGTGGCAACTGTCTGTCCTTCGCCATATGAATAGAACTGTCTCTGAATCACACACGCATCTTCCAATTGGAACCAAACTGGATGGTTTGACCTGTGTCAATGCTAAAGAGCCCATCGGTTTGAATTGTGATTTTACTCTGCAGCGCCCCCTAGGTTATCCATCACCAATATCTTCTCTCTACATGACCGATCTGCACCAAATTTGTGGTGTGTCGCCAGGGAACCATGCCGAACTCAACGGTGCAAATGCCTGGCGGAGGCGCACCTCAACTGTGCGAAAGGGTACGCGTGGCAGGCGGGTGGCGGTGCTGGGTCCCCGCGGTGGCTATAGGCCGGAGCGGCGCTTGGCTGCTCGGGCCGCTTGAGGCTCCGCGGAGCTTTAATTAGGCCCGAGCAGCTAAGCGCTGCGAAGGCCTATTGTTTTTCAAATGTTTATTATTTTTTTTTTTTTTTTTTTTATTTTTCTTCTGTCAAATGAATTGCCTTTTTGGGGGCTTTAACATATTCAAAAACTCACCAAAATTGGTAGGCCCATAGAGACTGTGAAAAATTTACGTATTTTAAGGTCCGCGCAAAAATCGCAAAAAAATTGGCTCAACGGCGCCCCCTAGAAAATTTCAAAAGACCCTTTCCTATTCACTTACTTTATTGTAGAGACTTGAAATTTGGTACACTTGTAGAACTCCCCAAGCCACTCAGAATTTATAATTGTTCTCATAGTGTATGTCAAACAGGAAGTCGGCCATTTTGGATTGAATTTGCAAATTTCACCCCATTTTGGCCGTTTATAGCCTTCGCATTTGATCGAACTCCTCCTAGGGCTTTTGATGGATCGGCTTCAAACTTGGTCAGTTGGTTCAGAAGGCATGCCCGATTAAAAGTTATCAAAACGGTGAGTTTTCGTGCATGCTGAAGGGGTGATACTAGGGGTCAAAGTTCACTGACTCACCATAAAATAATAAACAGTTATATCTCCTACAAAAAAACTCACAGAGCCACCAACCTTTCTGTGTGTGATCACCTTTGCATGCCCTACAAGACCCAATCGTGAAATTTTGAGATCACGTAAGCCACGCCCCCTTAGAACAGGAAGTTTCATGTTTTATTGTGATCGGTCCCTACCTGACCTCTTTAACCTAATCAACATGAAACTGTGTCCACAGACAGAAGACAGGTTGGTGTCTTATGGTTTCCAACGCTGTTTGTTTTGGAGGAAGCAAGTGGGCGTGGCGGCGTGGCAAGTTTACCTGTAACGCCGTGTCCATACGTTTGGCTGTTAATTCCACAATTGTGAGTCCAGCTGCACCAAACTCACTGAGATCGATCCTTATCCAACACCGGACAGTAATCCAGTGCAATATTTGGTGGGCGTGGCCTAATGTCTCAACAGCGCCCCCTAGAAGACTTTAAATCATCAGCCCCAAGCCATGCTTTAACCTAGAATTATGAAACTTGGTACACATGTGTATCTTGTCAGGATGTACAAAAAAGTCTCTTGGAGCCATGGTCCAAACCCAACAGGAAGTCGGCCATTTTGGATCAAAGCCGCCATTTCCGGTTTTTCATAGACGTCGCATCTGATCGAACTCCTCCTACAGCTTTTGAGATACAGACTTCAAACTCGCTCAGCACACACTTAAGACATTGAAGATGAAAAGTTATCAAAAGAATTCTCGTACATCAAAGCATGTGGGCGTGGCTAAGTGTCAAACTTTGGCTTTGTGCCATGAAATACTAAAATGCAATAACTTCTACAGGAAAAGTGACAACTTCATCAGACTTTCCATGTCTCATTATTGGCCAGCCTTGATCACATTCACAAGGTCATATGATGACATCACCTTAGCCACGCCCCTCTCCAACAGGAAGTCACCTGTTTTTGTCTGCCGGAAGTCTTTCTTTTACTCTGACTCAAATGGGTTCAGTGCTGTGCAAATTGATATAAAATGACATGATGATGAACTATGTGTATGTTGGCTGCTAGCTGAAGCATGTGGACGTTCCTTATTAGCAAATAGCAATGCTAGCCATGTCTACGATCATCTCTAAATCAACCAGGCTTCATCCAATTTGCACCAGATTTTCTATGATCGACTGTGGTGATCCTCTAAAGATTGGATTATAACTTGACTTCACTTCACTCCCTAGGTTAATCAAACAGCTGTAACTTATCTCTACATTGGCTAATCTGCATGAGATGTTGTGGGCTGCAGCAGGGAGCGCTGCTGTAAACACAATGCAGCTAATGTCAACACAAGTGACAAGATAAAGTATCAATCAAGCTGTTCAGATGCACATTCATTCTCCCAAAACTTAAACTGACATGATTTGTGGTTGTAGGTGGTGAGGCTGAACACTGAGACCCAGGTGATAATGATGTTTATTATAATTTAATAAAAAGAAGCTCAAACACAGTCCAGAACGGGCAACACGGCAGGAAAACTTGCACACATCTAATACAGGTAGCCACTGAAACAACTGAAGACTGAATGCGACAGCTACATTATAACTTGATTCCACTTAGCCCTGTAGGTTAAGTGGAATCAAACCAAACCAACTTTATTTACAAATCACTTTAAAACAACCACAGCTGATACAAAGTGCTGTACATTAAAACACAACATAATAAAAAAAATAAAACATACAGCTTAAAAACAAAAACATACAATTTAAAACTAGATCACGCTGGTGATGAAAGTCATGTAAAATAGATGGTGCAGAAGTGTATGAACAGCAGCTGTGAAGGTTACCAGCCTGTTTAGTTCAACCTATCTCTGTGAATCAGCGTTTTCTGACATGAACTTCATCAAGAACAAACACAGAACATGCCTCATGTCCCAGTACTAACTTTCCACAATGTTATTATGTTTCATTTCTGCCTTCAAAATGTCTGAAATTCCACAAAAACCATTTAATGTAAGTGACATAAATTGGTTCTGATGTGAATTCAAACATGAAAAACAAAGCGAGCTTCAACTGTCACCATTTCTGTACTTTTTTCTTATTTTAAATATGTTAAACCTGTATATGTTAAGCTTAAAGTTCCACCCTGTTAGGAAATACTGTGAAAAATGTTTATTCAGTATAATTTAAAAAACATAATGTTAGATTAAGTCATTAAAGGGTTAACCCTTCGGAGACAATTGACGCGTATCCGAGTTTTTTTTACATGTCTGATTTGGCGTGTCGTAGCAGCAAGACTCCGCCTCCCCAGTCTCACTTTCTACTGGTGTTTAAAGTGCACATGTTAAACTACACAACAGTTTTTAAATTGTGTTAATAGGCCAAGTAAAACCGGAGTTATGCTTAAATATGTAAACCATATTTGTTTCAATTAGCGAAATTGTAAAACCCGCTCCTTTCCACAGTGAGACGGAGCGCTCTCTCAACACAAAGAATACAATATAACAGATCCCCTCACTCGAGCTCACGTATTAAACTGATAAGAGTTGACATTTTGTTGCAGATAAACGAAGCGCAAGTAACAGTGTAACAGCGCTGTTTCTCTATTTTCGCGCTGTTACTTGCATAACAGCGCGAAAATAGAGAAAAAAAATGTACCGCGGGAACAGAGAACAGAAAAAAGAGAGGCACGTCAACAGATAGTTGTGATATCAGACGATCAGTAAAATCTACCTCGTAATTTGTATTTCGGACATTGTATTTTGTTTTTTTCTGTAAAGAATGATGAGAAGAATGAATGTGGGGCAGGCAGCAAAGCTCTTTTTTGAGCTCGAAGATGAGGGAAACTCGCAGTCTGAGTCTGGAGCAGAGAGCGAGGATTCTGATGACAATGTAGCGATTCAGTCATTCATATTAGGAAGAGAGAGAGAACATGGCTATCAGGAAGAAGATGAGGTAGGGACAAACATAGGGACAAACATAGGGACAAACGTAGCTAAGCAAAGATTGAAACTGAGAAGTAGGCGGCGCTGTGCAACTGCGCGGTCTCGATCACTGCTGTAACGCTGCTGAGCCACTCCCCCACAGTGATTCCTGGAAGACGGAGGAGGATCCTGACAGTGTGCCGGGAGTAAGCAGGTTTCAGCCATGGCGAACACCCGGTGTCCAAATAAACAACCTGTCTTCTCATAGTCCAAAAGATCTTTTTTTATTATATTTTGCCTCTGACACAGTGAAAACAATTTGCCTCAACACAAACAAAAATGCAGCAAAAAAACATTAGGGAAAAAGTACAAATGGAATGACATTGAAATGGAAGATTTGTAAATTTTTTTGGTCTATTGATATATATATGTATTTAGTTTCACTGCCCAGTATTCAGGACTATTGGAAGCAAAACAATATTTTGTCTGTGCCCCTTCCATGCAGTGATGTGTTTGTGCACAAATGAATGAATTACCTACATTTTGTTGATGATAATCTTCTAAACATGAGTTGTTTCCTGTATTTTTACATATTGATTTTGAAATTTATAGTGTGTTAAAATTGTCAGGAGAAGTAATTGCCAGGATTTAAATATATTTAGGAAAGTTATACATTTTTTGGAATCTTGATTTGATATTTTGTAAATAGTAGCACAGGAACGAATGGATTACCTACATTTTATTGATAATAATTTAATATACATGAGTTGCTTGCTATATTTGTACATATTAATTTGAAATATAGAGTATACTTTAGAATTCTAAACCATAAACATAATTGTTATACATATTTGTGGGTTTCACAGTGACAAAACAAAAACTTTTTCTACTCGAATTTTCTTTTTTGTGTGATTTTAGGCCCAAAATGCAATGTCAGTATTTCCAAATGACAAAAATACGTGTAAATTGACAAAGTTCAGGTTGTCCTAAAAAAATGTTAGCACATAAAGAAATATTTGTTTTTTTATTAAGAAATATAAAGGTAAAATCAAAAATTGATAAAAAACGGCCATTTAGAACACTGAATCCCATGGGTTAATGGATTGTAATTCTGTTGATGGTTAGCTAGCTAAATGTTGACCACATAAAGAGCTACAGGTAGATTAGTTAGAAAGTTCCACCCTTTTATGTTCCACCCTGTTAGGAAAGATTGTGAAAAATGTTTATTCAGTAGAAATTAAAAAAACCCAAAATGTTAGATTTAGTCATTAAAGGTTTGTTATTCGGTTGAATGTTAGCTAGCTAAATGTTGACCACATAAAGAACTACAGGTAAATTAGTTAGAAAAGTTCCACCCTCTTATGTTCCACCCTGTTATGTTCATGAACAAAATAAGGAAGAAATTAGGGTGAAAAGAAATAATTTTAAGTCATATAGATATCACATGTTCTTTCCAAATATTATAACTTGACTCCACTGCCCCCCTTTGGTTAATCAAATAGCTGCATTTCCTCTCTACATTGGCCAATCTACATGAGATGCTGCGGGCTGCACCAGAGAGCGCTGCTGTAAACACAATGTAGCTAATGTCAATCAAGCTGTTCAGATGCACATACATTCTCCCAAAACTTAAACTGTCATGATTTGTGGTTGTTGGTGGTGAGGATGAAGACTGAGACCCAGGTGATGATGATGACGATGATGATGTTTATTATAATTCATTAAAGAGAAGCTCAAACACAGTCCAGTACGGGCAGCACGGCAGGAAAACTTGCACACATCTAATGCAGGTAGCCACTGAAACAACTGAAGACTGAATGTTATTGATAATGTCTAAGGTAAACTGAGTTAATTTGTTATTTCAGAAGAGCGTGTCAAACTGGTAGTCTTTATATGACTCGGTACCCTCGAAGTAGCTCTCAGTTTCAAAAAGGTTGGTGACCCCTGATCTACATGCTGCAGCCAATCCTTAACAGATTTTTGTGCTTTTTCTGCGAGCAAAGCCAAACATGACACACTGAGTAATTCAAGGAGGGCGGGTTCGGCTGCTCCGTCAGAGCATCGGCGGTGGCTGGGGGAAGGCGGTGCTGGGACCACGCGGTGGCTATAGGCCGAGCGGCGCTTGGCTGCTCGGGCCGCTCGTTAGGCCCGAGCAGCTAAGCGCTGCGAAGGCCTATTGTTTTTCGAATGTTTATTATATTAGGCCCGAGCAGCTAAGCGCTGCGAAGGCCTATTGTTTTTCGAATGTTTATTATTTTTTTTTTATTTTTCTTCTGTCAAATGAATTGCCTTTTTGGGGGCTTTAACATATTCAAAAACTCACCAAAATTGGTAGGCCCATAGAGACTGTGAAAAATTTACGTATTTTAAGGTCCGCGCAAAAATCGCAAAAAAAATGGCTCAACAGCGCCCTCTAGAAAATTTCAAAAGACCCTTTCCTATTCACTTACTTTATTGTAGAGACTTGAAATTTGGTACACTTGTAGAACTCCCCAAGACACTCAGAATTTATAATTGTTCTCATAGTGTATGTCAAACAGGAAGTCGGCCATTTTGGATTGAATTTGCAAATTTCACCCCATTTTGGCCGTTTATAGCCTTCACATTTGATCGAACTCCTCCTAGGGCTTTTGATGGATCGGCTTCAAACTTGGTCAGTTGGTTCAGAAGGAATGCCCGATTAAAAGTTATCAAAACGGTGAGTTTTCGTGCATGCTGAAGGGGTGATACTAGGGGTCAAAGTTCACTGACTCACCATAAAATAATAAACAGTTATATCTCCTACAAAGAAACTCACAGAGCCACCAACCTTTCTGTGTGTGATCACCTTTGAATGCCCTACAAGACCCAATTGTGAAATTTTGAGATCACATAAGCCACGCCCCCTTAGAACAGGAAGTTTCATGTTTTATTGTGATCGGTCCCTATCTGACCTCTTTAACCTAATCAACATGAAACTGTGTCCACAAACAGAAGACATGTTGGTGTGTTATGGTTTCCAACGCTGTTTGTTTTGGATGCAGCAAGTGTGCGTGGCGGCGTGGCGAATATACCTGTAACGCCGTGTCCATACGTTTGGCTGTTAATTCCACAATTGTGAGTCCAGCTGCACCAAACTCACTGAGATCGATCCTTATCCAACTCCGGACAGTAATCCAGTGCAATATTTGGTGGGCGTGGCCTAATGTCTCAACAGCGCCCCCTAGAAGACTTTAAATCATCAGCCCCAAGCCATGCTTTAACCTAGAATTATGAAACTTGGTACACATGTGTATCTTGTAAGGATGTACAAAAAAGTCTCTTGGAGCCATGGTCCAAACCCAACAAGAAGTCGGCCATTTTGGATCAAAGCCGCCATTTCCGGTTTTTCATAGATGTCGCATCTGATCGAACTACTCCTACAGCTTTTGAGATATAGACTTCAAACTCGCTAAGCACACACGTAAGACATTGAAGATGAAAAGTTATCAAAAGAATTCTCGTACATCAAAGCATGTGGGCGTGGCTAAGTGTCAAACTTTGGCTTTGTGCCATGAAATACTAAAATGCAATAACTTCTACAGAAAAAGTGACAACTTCATCAGACTTTCCATGTCTCATTATTGGCCAGCCTTGATCACATTCACAAGGTGATATGATGACATCACCTTAGCCACGCCCCCCTCCAACAGGAAGTCACCTGTTTTTTCTGCCGGAAGTCTTTTACTCTGACTCAAATGGGTTCAATGCTGTGCTAATTGATATAAAATGACATGATGATGATGAACTCTGAGTATGTTGGCTGCTAGCTGAAGCATGTGGGCGTGCCTTATTAGCAAATAGCAATGCTAGCCATGTCTACAATCGACTCTAAATCAACCAGGCTTCATGTGATTTGCACCAGATTTTCTATGATCGACTCTGTTGGACCTCTAAAGATTAGATTATAACTTGACTCCACTGCACCCTTTTGATTAATGAAATAGCTGTATCTCCTCTATACATTGGCCAATCTGCATGAGATGTTGCAGGCTGCAGCAGGGAGCACTGCTGTAAACACAATGTAGCTAATGTCAACACAAGTGAAAAGATAAAGTATCATCTGTTCAGATGCACAAACATTTTCCCAAACTTAAACTGTCATGATTTGTGGTTGTTGGTGGTGAGGATGAACACTGAGACCCAGGTGATGATGATGATGTTTATTATAATTTAATAAAGAGAAGCTCAAACACAGTCCAGTACGGGCAACACAGCAGGAAATCTTGCACACAGCTAATACAGGTAGCCACTGAAACAACTGAAGACTGAATGTGACAGCTACATTATAACTTGATTCCACTTAGCCCTGTAAGTTAAGTGGAATCAAAGCAAACCAAACCAACTTTATTTACAAAGCACTTTAAAACAACCACAGCTGATACAAAGTGCTGTACATTAAAACACAATATTATTAAAAAAATTAAAACATACAGCTTAAAAACCAAAACATACAATTTAAAACTAGATCCCTCTGGTGTGGAAAGCCAAGTAAAATTGATGGTGCAGAAGTGTATGAACAGCAGCTATGAAGGTTACCAGCTTGTTTGGTTCAACCGATCTCTGTGAATCAGTGTTTTCTGACATGAACTTCATCAAGAACAAACACAGAACATGTTTCACTGATGCACATCTGAAAGATGCACTCACGGTTGCAGTTTCAAGTTACACACCAGATTATGGAGTACTGGTGAACAGCATGCAATGCCAGTCTTCTCACTAATAAGGATACCAATACCAGATGTCAGTGGCAACATGGCAGTGTTATGGCAAAGTTTAATTAAAATATTGAGGAATTGTGTTCAATTTAAAAGTGTATTCATGACATGTAACAGTTACAATTTTCTTAAAAATGCAGCAGATTTGGTCATGAGTTCAAAATGTGATAAGATTTATTTAAAAATATGTAAATTGATTATTTTTTGAGGCAATATTCCATGTCCCCATGTTTTGCTTACAATTATTTTTTGTAAAATGTGCCAAATTTGTTCAACAAAGTATTTTAATTATACATTTAGATGCTTGCACGCTAGCTGGAGATGTGCATCAGCAACCCTCCCGACCACACTAAGGGCAAAGGGTGCAGGAAAATGGATGGATGGATGGATTGAGATGTTTACCATTATTCAAATATAAACAAAATGCCTTTTAAATATAATTTTGTTCTTTACAGACCTTTTTGTTGATGGATATGTTCAATTTCATGTGTCCCCAGTGCAGCGTAATAGACTCAATCATGACATTTAAACTATAAAATATATTTTTATATTTATGTTTTTCTTCAATAAGTTAATTGACTGGACTAAACCTTATTTTAATATGCAATTTATACTACTGAAACTATTTTCTCATTTGATATTTTCTTCATATTATACATGTGCCAGTACTAACTTTCCACCCTGTTAGGATGTTTCAATTCTGCCTTCAAAAAGTCTAAAATTCCATAAAAACCATTTAATGTAAGTGACATCAATTGGTTCTGATGTGAATTCAACCATGGAAAACAAAGCGAGCTTCAACTGTCACCATCTCTGTACTTTTCTTATTTTAAATATGTTAAACCTGTATATGTAAACTTAAAGTTCCGCCCTGTTAGGAAAGATTGTGAAAAATGTTTATTCAGTAGAATTAAAAAACCTAATATTACAATTAGTCATTAAAGTTTTGTTATTTTGTTGAAGTTTAGCTAGCTAAATGTTGACCACATAAAGAGTTACAGGTAGATTAGTTAGACATCTACCTATAACTAGAATTCCTGTTTGGAACATACCAGAGTGTTATGTTCCACTCTGTTATGATCCACCCGGATAGGAAGATTGTGAAATGTTAATCAGTAGAAATTAAAAAACATAATGTTAGATTTATTCACTAAAGTTTGTCATTCGGTTGAATGTTAGCTAGCTAAATGTTGACCACACAAAGAGAAACAGGTAGATTAGTTAGAAAAGTTCCACCATGTTATTTTCCACCCTGTTATGTTCCACCCTGTTAGGAAAGATTGTGAAAAATGGTTATTCAGTAGTATTTAAAAAATATAATGTTAGATTTAGTCACTAAAAGTTTGTTATTCGGTTGAATGTTAGCTAGCTAAATGTTGACCACATAAAGAACTACAGGTAAATTAGTTAGAAAAGTTCCACCCTCTTATGTTCCACCCTGGTATGTTCTTGAACCAAATAAGGTAGAAATTAGGGTGAAAAGAAATAACTTTGTCAAGTAAAAAATTTTGAGATGATGGAATAGAGTTGCAGAGTAGTATGAGGTATTATACTCGGCTCGGCTGCTCCGTCAGAGCATCGGCGGTGGCTGGGGGAAGGCGGTGCTGGGCACACGCGGTGGCTATAGTCCGAGCGGCGCTTGGCTGCGAGGGCCGCTCGATGCTCCGCGGAGCTTTAATTTTTTATTTTTCTTCCGTCAAATGAATTGCCTTTTTGGGGGCTTTAACATATTCAAAAACTCACCAAAATTGGTAGGCCCATAGAGACTGTGAAAATTTACGTATT
>NW_027675207.1:0-40620 GCF_904066995.2 Poecilia reticulata | reverse complement strand
AGGCAGTGAGGCTAACCTTTCTCTCATTTCATGGCTGTGAAACATGTATTA
Source organism: Poecilia reticulata (assembly GCF_904066995.2). Classification (NCBI taxonomy): domain Eukaryota; kingdom Metazoa; phylum Chordata; class Actinopteri; order Cyprinodontiformes; family Poeciliidae; genus Poecilia; species Poecilia reticulata. Next base: position 40,569 of record NW_027675207.1, on the reverse strand, counting down.
TTTCCAAATAAACTGGCGCCTCCAGTGTAAACATGGTCTTTATCATTCCCAAAGCAGCCCAAAAAAAAAGAAAAAAAAAAGGATTATTTTATTTTTCAAGATTAAATTAACCTTTTGTTTCAAGGATAAACTTTAAAACTGAACTTTGTTTTTGTTTTGTTTTTCGGTACTATTTCAAATGTATTTATGACATTTAAAGAAATTCTAAACTGTAGAAAAATTTTTAAACAAAATGTTTAGAAATGAGTTTCATAAAAATATCACTCTGAAAAGCTACAATAACAGTTGATTATAATAGAATTAAAAACTATGATGTCTTTGAACTGTTTTAGGAACTCATTTAAGCTAGATAATCAAAATTGCACTGATGTTTTGAATAATTTTTTAATTAAATGTTTTTGCACTCTTTTTTTTCCTTTACGGTTGTGAGTTGTTTTTGTTTCTATTACAAATACTTATTGTAATAAATCATGGTTCATATATGTTGTTATGCATGTTAACTGTATTTTTTTAATCTCTTCCATCAACCTGCTATGAAACTACAGATGGAAATTAGCCTCTCAGGCAAAATCTGGCATATTTACATGATGTATTCATGTTGTTTAATATGCACTGTCCTCTTTAAAATAAATAAATCTAAGCTAATATAACAACAATAATACAGTAAGTAACAAATCTAACAATCAGAAAATACACAACAATAAAGGTTAAATAATATGAACATTTGGCAATTAGCACTTAATATACTGACTTACAACTACTTAAATACGTGGTTTGGAAAAGTAACTTTTTGGGTAGTTTTTAAGATATTCTTCACCATAAATACTGTTTCACTGTAACATTCCAGGCGTTTGTATGGTTAAAAACATAAACAGGCTGTTACTGCAGCCATTATTATCGTTTTATCATTATTACCCAAATAGGTCCATAATGTATAGACCTAAAAGAAACATTTCACATGGCGTGCAGCCGGTAAATTTGGATCTGTAACCCCACTAATGGTCCACATCATGTTTTGACATTTCTCTTACAGATAATGAGGCTTTCAATTAAACGTCCCGCACACTTCGGGAAAATTAAAAGGTAATTTTACTGATTTATAATCCGTCATTTGTCACCAATTTGTCTTTGTCTCGGTGAGTCCGTCTCGCCTACTGTGGTTCAGCAGGGACGGTGGCGCCACCAAGGGGGAGACCAACCCCCCACATCTTTGTTTTATGACTGAGATTTTTTTTTTTTTTTTCCTGAATGAGTTTTAATGACTTGCGACAACTGTAATTTTTTAGAGTATAATTTATGATGTAATAAAAAGAAAAAATTTGTAGATTCTGGTATAATTTTGAAGTTTGGGGCTGCCAACCCCGTGCCCCCCCCACCCCATCTGGTCCATTGTAAACTTTCTAGAGACGCCCCTGCATTACAAAATCAAGCTTCCATCCAAGCTTACATTGGATACATGTAAAAATTACATTAGCAACCATTTAAATGTGGTAGAACGGTGGTTGGTGCTTATCACATGAGCTTACCAATTCAGACATTCAACAATATTTGCTTTGAATAGGCCAAAAGGGCTTCTGTCTAACCGATGTGAACAGGTGGGCAAAGAATGAAACGTGGAAAAGACGTTCAACTGTCGCCGAAACGCGGTTGTGTTTGCTCAAATGGCCTCCATCTTTGTTTCTGCTCGGCAGATTCAGTTTTTAACTGATTATTCTGGACTAAATAAAAACAAGGCCGACGAAATAATCGGAGAAAAAGATGTCGATTTGATCTCCGGTGGTACAAGGTTGCTACATTTGTTTCAGCATCTCAATGCAGTCTCTAAATAAAGTAAATCATAAATATATATCCATATAATAATATTCTGAGTTTACCTGGATGACTCGCATGTTCAGCCCCGTCTCCTGCGCGAGCTGCTCCCGGATGTGCCGCGTGGGCTTCGGCGTGGCCACGAACGCCGCCTTTAACGTCTCCAGCTGCTTGGCCTTGATGGTGGTCCGGGGCCCCCGCCGCTTGGCCCCGGAGTTCTGCTCCTCGTTCTCAATATTGTTCGTTTCCTTATCTGAGGACGTGGAATTGTCCGTCTCCTTTATGTCGTCCTGTATCGGGTCCTGGAGATCCGGCGATAAACTCCTATCTGTGCACGACGAGACTGCAGGGGGACCCCAGGGGAGCCCCGGGTGGGTGAAGTGGGGGTGGGTGGAGGGGGGGTGATGCAAACAAACAAGGAGGGAAGGTCACGATCCGAAATGTCAAGGAGGGAGGCAGAGAAAGGGAGGGGGCGGTTTAATTTTAATTAGCCCAGGTGTTGGGGGGAGAAAGAAATCTGAATGTAAAATTTCAGATTCTGCTCATTTTTAACAAAATATTCTATTTTCGCTCATCTTGGTTTATGTAAAGAGAATAGAAATAAGAAGCCATTTCGTTTCTCACCAAATACACTTAACGATAAACTAACACGATAATATTCCATGTGAATAAACCGAAAATACCCGAGCAGCTTGAGCATGCAGGGTGGATGCTGTCCTTCTGTGTGTGTGTGTGTGTGTGTGTGTGTGTGTGTGTGTGTGTGTGTGTGTGTGTGTGTGTGTGTGTGTGTGTGTGTGTGTGTGTGTGTGGTGTGTTTCTTTTTTTTTTTTTTTTTTAAGGATGAATAGACAAGAAGAGGAGCAGCAACACGCGCCACGTTAACATCCTCATCCCCCCTCCCCTCCCCCCGCGGACCCTGCTACACAAAACCAGAAAGCTATTGTTCTGTGGAGGTAAATATTGAAACTATTCTTCCCACAAGGTTGTGAGGAAACGCTCTCCACGGACCCCCAGCTTTATTTATTCTCTTTATTTCTCAGATCTATTTTATTTTATTTCTCTCTTCTCGCCACTCAGGCCTCCCCCCCCCCCCCCTCCCACAAATTTTGCAGCCAATAAGCGCAGCTCAGCTGTTTTTTTTTTTTTTTTTTTTTGTTGTTGTTTTTGTTTTTTGCAATGTCGCTCACCTGAGTTCAGGTTGACTTCCTTAATGGCCCCGGAGCTCAGGTAATCTTCTTTGCACACGAACTTGTTTTCGTCGATCACGTAGAGCTCCTCTCCCGTGGACAGCTGCTTGTTACACACCATGCAGGTGAAGCAGTTCAGGTGGAACACCTTGCTGCGGGCTTTACGCACCAAGTCGTTCGGCGAGATTCCCTGCAGACAGCCCGCGCATTTTGTGCCAAAGCGCCTGGACACACAAGAAAGAAAAAAAAAGATCGAATCAGACTAAAATCTTTGCTTTCTATTAAAGTCCTCTGTTTATTATTTAAAACACTGATTATGTGTTATATATATATATATATATATATATATATATATATATATATATATATATATATATATATATATATATATATATATATATATATATATATATATATATATATATATATATATATTAGTGTAAATCTAAAAATTTATTTTAAGTCCCCACTCTATGTGGCATTCAGGCTCATGCATTACATTATAAGTCATTATAACATTTTATTCAGCGGACAGAAGAGAAGATTTCCATCTGGTGTGGCTGAAGACCAAAAGGACGCTCTAATGACGGGGTTTGAGTTCATCAGATGAGCAAACACAGCCTTACTTTCACTTTTTTTAGTATCAGACATAAAATAATCTGTTTTCTCATCTATATATATGAACGCAAATTAAAGTTGAGAAGACGTCAGCGTAAAGACCCACGTGGACGTCCAAGCGTTGTTATTAAGGTTGTTGGAATTGAGAAAAAATGGCTTTTCCTAAGCCGGACTGTTGATTTCTTTGTTTAAGAAGGTGATTTTTCTTTCTTTCTTCCCTTCTTTCTTCCTTCCTTTCTTTCTTTCTTTCTGTTTTTTTTGGTTAATAGGTGAAAGGTGAATAAACGTGGTGGTTTGTGAAACGGGACATCTAAGTTTGACTTTCAGTGTATTTATTTAGGTTCAAATTGAGACCCATATGGGATAAAAAAAAAAAGTAAAAATCTATATCCAATATATTTTTCTAGGAGAAATAAAGACAAAGACAGGCCACGCTTAAGCAGAAAATGACGTCTTGGAGGTGAAGTACTTTACTTACCGTATTAAAGATCCAATTAAAAAAATAACGTGATCAATATGAAATAAAATTCAATAGGTATTGTAATTAAAAAAATATATATATATATATATATATATATATATATATATAATTTTTTTTTTTTTTTTTTTTACTATTGCGAACTGATTAATTCTTGGCAGAACTCTGTGATATCAGTAATAATAATAATACAGGGGGGGAAAGGGAGCTAATTTTGACGGAGGCGCTCTGACAATAACCCCACGCAAAAACGTATTAGTGACAATCAACACATTGTAGCCGCGGATATATTATGGGATTAAGCAGAGTGGGGAGCATTTTAGCGTGAAAATCTTCCTTTAATCCATATTCAGCCGCCTAAATGGTAGGACGACTCATCAGTTTGATGCACAAATATAGCGCAAATAAATCTGATCCTCTAAATATAGGAGGATGGAGAGAAAAAAATAACATTTTGTTGTCTTTTATTAATTGTAACAGAATTCTATTGAAATGTGTTGCTGCTTGAGCCTTTGGGGTGAGAGCAAGCTGCTTTTATTGTGGAGCATTGTTTTGTTTTGTTTTAGGGGGTTTTAACACCAATCTGAGCTTGTTTCCTCATTTGCAATGGGATCGCTTCACCGTGCGCCTTTCACATGCATGGCCAACTGCCCCCCCTCCCCCCCTCCTCCCCCTCCTCACCTCTCCAAAAAAAAAAAGAAAAAAAAAGGGCACAACACTACTTACACAACAAATGGACACATTAGGGTGATTACTGTTTCGCCCGGCTAATGGCTGGGCCATTTAAATCCAGCGCGCTTGATGGGGACCCGCAGTAATATGATGGCCAAGGCCGCGCGAGGGGCCAATAACAGCCCCGGCCCCCCGACTAAAACATAGAGGGGGGAGGTAAAGGGGTGGGGGGATGACGCGACTTACATGTCATTAGACAATTTGGGAAGAGTAGGACAGTCACGTTGAAAATGAAAATGATGCGACAAAAACAAGGACTTCACTTATATTATATCACTCAATTACCTGGAACACTTTTTTGGGGGGGCGTGGGGGTTTAGGGGGTTAGGAGGAATTGGGAACCAGTTAATGGCCTAATGGATGTTTGGGAAGTGGCACCAGGAGCTGAGAGTGGACTTTAAAAATTAAATAATAATAATACTAAAAAAAACAAAGCAAAGCCGTTTCCTCATAGAAAAAATGGGAGGATACTATTTATTTAAAGCTGTTTTATCAATTGACATTATAAACTGAACCTGATGCTCTCCTTTATATTTGTTTTAGATTGAACTTCATTTAGTTGTATTGGACTGATTTGAGTATATATATATATATATATATATATATATATATATATATATATATATATATATATATATATATATATATATATATATATATACTGATTGAATTAATGGGCCAGAGTGTATAATTTGTTAAAGGCAATTTCACTAAAATGTCTCATAAAGCTGGCTATTGTTACTGCATTGCTTTTACTGATTTGATTTTAAAGGTGAATTATTTTATATTGAACATTTTCAGTTCAAAACTGATCTGTTTTTGGTCCAATATGATTGAGAATGTAATAACCTTTTACGTTTGGGTCAGATTTTCTTTTTTTTTTTTTCCGCGTGAAATTTAACATTTTGACCCTTAACAATCTACGCAAAAAGAAAAAGGAAAAAAAAATCCTCCCAACCGAGTCCAGTCTTTCTCCGCGTTACCTGAAAAAGTCCATTTTGCAATAGAGCTTTCCGTCCCGGGAGAAGCACTTCTCGGTCAGGTTGCAGTTGCATTCGCAGCACTGGACGCACTTGGCGTGCCAGGCTCTGTCCAGCACGTTGAGCAGGAACCGGTCCAGGATGGGCCGCTCGCAGCCGGCGCAGAGGACCATCATGTTGCCGGCCCGTGAGACGCCGAGTGCCGACCTCCCTGCTGCACGGACTGCGCTGCTCGGACTGGGGCAAGCCGGCTCTACGCGGAACAACGTCTTGGCTCCTGGTTGATGAGCTCTGCCGGGGTGAAAAGTGGAAGATTCTCCCCCAACCCTCAATCCACCAGAGGAAGAAGAAGAAAAAAAAAAAACAGAAGAAAGAATAAAAGAACTGTTCCGGTCCTGAGTCCTGGGTCGGGATGCCATCAGCAATCCACAATCCAAAAGAAGAAGAGAGGGAAGAGATTTCAGGGCTGCGTGATGGACAAACCAACCATATTTTCTCTCTTCTGTTTCAAACACCTAAAGCGTCATCTTTCATTTATTAGTTTAGTTTTTTTTTTATAATTATTATTATTTTTTTTTAAAACAATCCCCTCATCGCTCGCGCTTTGTTTTTAGTCCAGTAATTTCCTCCGGGCTCACCTCACGTTGCCACTTTCACATCACTGTGCCTGGGTTATCATGAGAGAGGTTTTTTTTTTTTTTTTTTTTTTCGCCAAGCGCGGAGCTGCATCCAGAGCTCAGATTGGACGAGGCCCCTGTTAATTCCCCGCATCGGACGAGCCAATCAGAGCGCAGTTGTCATGGTTACACGCTCATAGCTGTGGTTTTGTGTGTGTGTATGTGTGTGTGCGTGTGTGCGTGTGTGTGTACAGCCTCCGAGCCAGGACCCCGGAGCGCAGAAATACCTGGGCCCCGTTTGTGGTGACGCCGGTTCATGGAGACTTCACTCATGAATTCATTCACTCAGGAGATTCCTATAAGCACACTAAGATTAAAAAAATATATATATATATATATGATATTAGGAATTATCCAAAACAATGCTTTCTGATACATACCCTCAGCGGCCTTGTGTGACAAGAGGAGGAGGAGAGGTGGGGGGCCCTCGAGGGCCTTTCTCATGCACGCAGCTATTTACAGGGAAATGCGATGGATTAACTGGAGCTTATCAATGGGGAGAGCCCGGTCACCTGGTGCTTTAACAGGGCGGCCCCCAGCCGAAGGGAATTTCAATATTTACCAACAGACTCGTTTTGTTGGTTGCAGTTAAGCAAACAAGCAGAGAGGCTAATTCATGTAAGTGGACGCAGGAGAGGCTGGTTCTGCTCCGCCTTAACGGGGCATTGTATTTGGGGTCTCGTTTGAATGACTGCAGGTGTGAATTCTCACTCATTTTACGCGACTGAGGTCATTGAGGACGATAATGAGAGTTAAACTAGGGAGATGTTAGCTTAAGTACACGATGTTAGCTTAAATTCACGAAAGAGTGAAAAGCAACAAACAGCATGGCTTTTTTTCCTTCAAACTTTCCCCTTTCGTTCAAAACCGTTGTTCATGTCAATGTGCGCTGTGTTTATTTTAAACTGGAAATACGTGACATAAGCAAATAAGTAAGTAAAAATAAATTAGTAAAAGTTTTATAAGGGAGTGGGCAGATGGGAGTCACTGTTAACCTTGGGGTTTGGGACACGAATTCGAAAAGGCTCAATTTCTGGGGTTTTGTTTGTGGTGGAACTTTAAATTAAAGCCCAGGAATAATAATAAAAAAGACTTTAATATTGATTGTCCAAAACAGTCTACTACTCTACAACTAAAATCAGTCTATTTGACAAGTTTCTAAAGTAACATTCTCTCTCCTAAACTAATTTTGACTTTATTCGTTGGATTTTGGTCATTGAGAAAGGACAAAAAGTGCAAAACAATAAACAAATAAATAAATATTACAACTTTTAAATCATTGTCCAGGACTGTCCAGGCAGTGGAGAGTCAACATAGGGAGATTACCCCCTTCCTGATTGGAGACAACCCAACTCTTAGTCCCATTCTTGATTTGCCATTGACTCGTCCAGGTCTGAGCTCATGCAACACAATAGGATGGTCAGCCCACCGAATACACAAAGTAAGATGCTTCTTAAGACCCCAGGCCAGCAGGGGCCCCAACAACCTTTTAAACAGAATAGAAATATTTCAGAGAAAAATAACACCCTTTAGATTTGTTGTTGCATTTATCAAGAATGATTCTGCCTTGAAGATGTCTCAATATGGGGGGAAATTAGGTTTTTATTAAATGTAAACCCAATATTATTGAGATAAGGCAAAAATATATATTTAAACGTTAATGGGTGTTAACGTATTTGAATGCTACTTGTTGAATTATTTCTGCTAGTAGGGATACACAGAGTTATATTTCATGAATGTAAAAGTAAATAAATCAATAAAAAATATGTCTGAAGGCAAAATAAAGAGTTGATGGCGATTTCCCCTAACCCAGATTCCTAAATGAGAAATATTATTATTGCCAGCTGAAATCTGTAATCAAAATGATCAGATTAAACAAAAATAAAACTCAAAAAATAAAATTTACCATCTCCATATGTATGGAACCTCAACCTTTTTCACAGTTTTTAAACACAGTGTATTATACTGCCTATAAAGTCTTCTTTGCTAAAGTGTTAAGCTTTTTTGTTGTTGTGTTTAATAATTTAACTCTTAAATTTAAACCCAGAATTAAACTGAAAATTAAAATAAATTTTAACCCCTTTTAGACTATTGTCGCAAACTGCCTCAAATCACCTCTTGTCTAAAGATGCCTGTTGAGTCATATTTTACTCATACCACAGATCTAGTGGAAGTACTTTTCCGCCATCTAGAGTCAAGAGTGCGAATGGCATCCATTTGTGATTTTTTTTTTTTCTTTTTTTCTTTTTTTTTTTTTTTTTTTTACTGTAAAAAGCTGTACTAATGGACCGGAATGGATTGTACTGGAACTGTAAATAAATTTGAAAATGTAGTTTACTAAAAAGAGCATTTGAAAATAGTCTACATACCTGAAACTGAAAATTTTACTCTTATGTTCAGTTGTGCCTAAGATAGCTAATTTAGTACAATGCCTACTTTTAGATGTATATTCATATTTTGTGTATGCTATCTTCAAATCTTATTAAACTCTCTTGTTAGCTTTAATGTTTAGACACTATCAAAAATTGGTTAAAGCATTAGTGAAGCCTGTATGGTAAACCAACCCAAGACCAGTGGTGGACAAAGTGCTCTGTTTCATTACTTGAGTCAAAGTACTGATTAGGTATTACTCGAGTAAACTCTGACAAATTATTACTTAAGTCAAAAATACCTAAAGTATTGAACGTCCTTAAAAATGGGAAGTTTTTTGACGACATCTTTCACTGGAGTGTAATCAAGAATAATTGGGATAATTTGCTGCTATATTGTACAGATCCCAGCTCACCAATAATAATGCATTATTTAAATTTTTTATTTTTTTAGCTTTTCCTACACACTCAAAGACACTGCCGTGTCCTGTATTATTCATTCATATGCCTATAAGGCAACATGAGTAGGACGAAAGTGATTCTTCTTCTTGAAATTGATTTAAGGTTGATATCGCCACCCAGAGGTGTCGCGTGTAATTTCACTGTCGGTGGAACAAAATGGACAAACTACACAAGCAAAAACCGACAGAAACAACAAATAACAGAAACCTTTAGTGAAAGATAGTGAAGTAAACAGAATTATTTTATTGTTAAAATTTAATGGAGTGAAAGTATTAATTTAAAAAATCCACTCAAGTACATGTTCTGAAAAAATAAGGGTGCAACAATAAATCAGCTAGCCGTGAAATGGGCCTCAATTTTTTGGATTTTGGGAGATTGGTGATCAGTCAATACTTACACGTGAAGCCGATCTTATCCACCAATCTTATTTACGGTCTAAAAAATCAGCCACTGGCCACTAATGCTCTGCTGTGAGAAAGGTTTGACTGTTAGCCCCGCCCACCAGGTCTCTTCCGCCAACTCGGAGACTTTCTTGCTATATTTAGCAACACGTCATCCAGAAAAAACAATCCGTGTCGGCCAAGAATCGGAATCATCAGATCGGGCTTTTTAATAGATCGGTAATCTGCCTTCGGTCAGAGAACTGCAACTAGTGCACCGACATTATAAACTGTACTTAAGTACAGCACTCGAGTAAATGTACTTTTTTACTGCCCACTTCTGTTCTGCCCAAATTGGTCTGTTTTTATAACTTTAAGTTTGAATCTCCGCCATATGGGAACAGACATTCCAAAGTGTCAGAGTATCGTCGACAATTACTTTTGTTGCAATTTTAAAACTTTTTAATAACGCCTAAAAAAATACATTCAAATCGAAACCTTTCCCGTATCAAAGGAGGAAAAAGAAATAGGGAAGAAAAACACCGGGGAGCATATTTGAAAGCAACTACATAGCATGGTTGTTGCAAAGGAATAAAAAAAGAAAAAAAAATCACAGTTTGCTGCTGCTTTTGTTGCGCTCCGGCGTGCGCCGCAGCCTCACCTGCGGAGAAGAATGAGGAAGCTGTCCGTGGTGCTGAAGGCAGGGAGCACCAAGGACAGCAACAGGCTTTCTTCTTTTCACTGCAAAAACCTCACGCGCTCGCGCGCACGCACGCGCGCGCCGTCTACCCTCTTTCCTTTTCGCAAACTCCGGTTCTATGCTGTAAACACTGTGCGCGTGCGGCATTCAAGGGGATTTTATGTTTACATCACCATAAATCCACCAAAACTTACTGTAAATAATCCTTTTTTTCCACCACAAAAGAAGACTATCAAGTCACTAAGCTAGCAGTAGAATACATACATGTTTGTGACAATATGCCTGACACGAAGTCAGTCAGTGTCTCTTTCTGTAAAAACGTAAACATCCGTAAAATTCCAAAGCGAAGCTCTGTTACTTTAGGATTTACTTGAATTTTAATCACGTTCAAAGCTTAATAATGAGATCTTTCATGAACACACACATACAACGACTGCACTCTCTCTTTCTCTCTCTCTCTCCATGTGTGTGTGTGTGTGTGTGTGTGTGTGTGTGTGTGTGTGTGTGTGTGTGTGTGTGTGTGTGTGTGTGTGTGTGTGTGTGTGTGTGTGAAGAAGGCTCCTCCAGTCAGCATTGAATGCTGCAGGATGGCTTGCATCATCCATTCAGAAAACACACACCTGAAATCCATCAAGCCCAGCAAAACCCATAAAAGAGGATCCTCTTTCGACTCGCTTCGAAATTTCGACGAAGCGTTTCATAACGTTTTCATTTAGTTGTTTACGAGTTTGTTTACAAAGAAGAGGAACTTTGATAGTCCGTTTGTATGTGAATTTTTATTTTATTTATTTTATTTTTTTTTACCCAAGGACCAACATCTGAAGTGGCTTAAGAAGAATTTCTTTTCTCTGTCGTCAAGAGTTTGTTCATAAAAGATTTGCATTGGAGCATCTGTGGCAAGAAGTGTTTTTTTTCCTCCTTCTTTAATTTACAGTAATGTGCAGCAAAGAAAAGTGGAAATCTCAACAACATTGCGTGCTGGATCCTTGCTGCTTCTTCTTTTTTTTAATCGGTAGAAAACCGCGACGGCTGTTTGTACGTTCAGGTGCATTCAGGTGACAGAAATAAAAAGGTAAATGTTTCTGATAATTAAACGAGTTAACACCCACTCCTGTAATTACGAACGCGAAGGGAATCTGTAGTGGTGGAGAGAGAAAAAAGAGAGAAATGAATAAATAAGTAAATAAATCAAATAGCACATCCAAAAAAAAAAACAAGGAAAAAAAACAAAGTGGTTTCTCTGCCCGGGTCTTTTCCCACTCTGCACCGTGACAGCCCGGACACCTGAGCACACCGGTTCTACCCCCCCCCCCCCCCAACAAAACCTCGTTCCAACCCCAAAGGCATGCACTTAACGCATATGCACTCACACACACACGTTAGACCACCTCCGGGTGGGAGAGGAGGCGGTGGGCGGGGGGTCGGGGGGGGGACCCTCTCTGGCAGGGTCCGTCCCAAGGGAGAGGTTAGCATGATGGATGTCTGATTGGTGGCCCTCCCCGGGGCCTCCCTCTCCGTCACCTCTCTGCGCTCTGAATTAAAAGGCCGTTTGTCTCCTCTGAGTCCTCAGCTGTAGAGCGCCGGCCTGCAATTTCACAGCACTCAGAGAGAGAGAGGGAGACCATTACGGAGGAGGTTGTCAGGGAGCCATCAGAGCCCCGGACACGCCTGAGGGACTCTCTCTTCGCCCCCCCACACCTCCTCACACACACACACACACACATACACACGTACACACACCCCTCCATGCTCCATCTCTCTCCCCCCCGCTCCCGTCTCCTGCTCAGCTCCACCAACACCTCTATCGCTCTGCAGCCAGCCAACCCGGAACCCACAAACAAGAGAAATATTCAAGCATCCGTGGACTCTTACACAGATAAGCAACGAGCCTGTGTGCCTGTGCGCGTGCGCGCGCGTGCATGTGTGTGTGTGTGTAGGGGGATCTCACACACCAGTCTGGGTTTCATTTAAATTTTCTTTCTGTTGGCGCTTAAATAAATTAACACATCCAATTATATGTTGAAAGACGTGCAAAAATATGGAAAAAAAAAAAAAAAACACGATTCCGTCAGGAAACGAGTTTAAAGTGATAAAAATTAACCTTAAATCGGCTGCGGGCACGTTAAAGGTTTCCTACTGAAGATATGTCTTTTTTTTTTTCTTTTTACATGTTCAGATTCAATTCAATTGACACCAAATGGAAATGAAATGCTGTAGCTCACATTAATTTGAGGTTCTTCAAAGAGTGGCTATAGATGGTGATGGTTTCCTGTAGCTGTCTGTGTTGCAGTAAATTTGTAGACGCTTCTGGCCAAAGACAATTAGTGAATGTTTCCTTCCCAAGCAAAGTTTAGATCACTTTTAGATTTGAAGCAGGAAACAGAATTTAAAAACGGCACCATGCAGTTACACAATTATGTATGTAATGTAGGTGAGAATAAATGCTATATATAAAATAAGTACATAAAAATACAAAATTTCCACTTAGAATATATCAAACTCAAATTCAAAAATACTTTCTTGCATTGTTGTAGCTCATATTAATTCAAAATTCTTCAAAGTGTTATTCTGGATGGTGATGAAAGATCTCCTGTAGCAGTCTGTGTTACAGCTAATTTGAAGAAGCCTCTGACTGAAGACACTGGAGAGAATGGTCCATAATATTCTTGATCACAAATGGAATCGAAAAATAAGATAAACAAATGAACTATTGTTGGAGACTTACATTTTATACGCGATAAAAAACCTTTGGCTGGTCATTAAGGGCAAAATCATATTTTAGGGCTGGAATTCCTGAGCAGGAACATATGCGACATAAATCAGTTGCAACTGATCTTAGTTACGTTTTTTAAAGTAGGTAAATGATTTAAAATGTGCCTTTATGACACAGAAATGCTCATTGGAGCATCATAAAGGAATGTTGGTGTTGTGACAGATTGTTTTCTTAAGGAAAAAAAGCTTCGACTAGCAATAATTATGTCAAATAGACGGGTGTCCGCTTAGTGACAATCCGAAAAAAGTTCAGAGTGAGACCTCTTACTTTTCTGGTTTAGAAAACGGAGCAAATTGTTGAAGACAATCTATCTACTTAGCACTTTTAGACGTTTTGCCTCCAGGGTTACCGAACAATCGGTCATCCAGGTTTAAAGACTAAGGCATCAGCAGTCAGGTTGTCAAGGAGATTGCAGGTGTTGTATGTGAGCATAAAGTTTCTTATGTAAGAAAATGCATATTTTACTGCAGTTTTTTTTAGTTTTTACACACATTCTGACAATTGCTATGGACCGTGTTATTAAATCTGATCAATAAAAGCGTCTTCTTAACGGTTACCCACAAAAATCAGTGAGACTCAATTCAAAAGGCAGGGTTTGTTGGAAGGAAAACTTTTTTTTTTAAATCAATGACCATGTTAATCTGACCTTGGCAGCCATGTTTTCTGTATAACTTAGTTTGAATGAAGTGTACAGAAGCGATGTTGAACGATGTAAATGATACTGACTGTGTTTTCTGAGTACGAATCAAGTCTGTCGTCTCGTAAAGCGTCTTGAGAGAACATCTGTTGAGTCGCATTAACATGAAAAAAAGTGTAACGAACTAAATGCCCGCGATGGAACTTGATCAATCTGAATCCTGAAATCAGATCAACGGAACTGAATTGGTCTGGAACCAACTGAACTAAATTCACTTCAGCTGCACTAAGCAGGAATTCTTTGAACTGAACTGATCTGATTCAATGGAAATGAAGTGAATGGATTCAACTGAACTGACCAGAACTGAATTTGATTCCATTGAAATAAACTGAGTTTAACTTAACTACATGAATCAAACCTGACCAAAATTAAGATAAACTAAACTACTGAACCAATGTGAACAGAATTGAACTGAACTGAATTAAAGAGAACTGAACTGAGATAAAATAAGCTAGCTGAACTGAACTCAATAAAATTGAAATGATTGAACTGAGTTGAACTGAACTGAACTATGTGAAATTAAATTAACTGAAGTGAACTGAACTGATACAACTGAACTGAACAGAATTGAAATGATCTGAAATGAACAAAAGATTTGAACTGAATTGAAAATAAATGAACTGAAATTATTTCAATCCTATTCAGTCTTATTGAACTGAGACGGAGTTACAACTACGAATAGAGCCTGAACCACAGAGCTACTTCAGTGACTTTATTTATTTGTGCCATTTTCTTTTGTATATTGAGTATTCCAACTACAGCTGAAATGCTTTTCTGAGTGCTTTATGAAGACACACATAAAGGGTTAAAACTATTTGGGCTCTTTTTATAGTTTCCTTGAAGCATACAAGAACTCCCTTACTTATCGTAGCTTATTGCATGTTAAAGCTGCCTAAAGCTGAATTTGAATTGACAAGTTTTTTCTAACAATGCTGCCTATGCATGGCACAAGCTGTCAACTCTTTCATTTTGCAGCGCTTTCTTTCTTTTCAGTAGTAACTGTCACACCCTTAGCTTGTGTTAACACCCTTCAAAAGCTGCAGTCGATATATATCTAGTGTGCAGCTTGACACACAAAAAAAAATCTAAAAAAAATCATGACTGAGTCAATAGTCTTTTTAAATATCCTCCTGGTTATTTTCATTTTCACTAGTAAACACACGTTGGAGCTAGCTACATTTTCAACAACAAAAACTGCTGTGTTACCAACACTAAGTGCTTAATAAACATGATTTGATTTAAAGGTAACTGGAAATAATTTCTCTCTTCTTGTTAATGTAACATTTCTCTTCATACATTTTATTTGTTGTTGGCTTTCAGGGCCCTGTGATGGACTGGTGACCTGTCCAGGGTGAACCCTGCCTCTCACCTGATGGCTGCTGGAAATGGGCACCACAGCCCCCCTCACCACCCTGCAAGGATCAGTGTGTTCAGATCATGGATGGAAAGATTTTAAGGTAGTTTGTCTCCTTAAGTCCACACTTAAAACAGCTTCATAGTTAATGCCAACATCAACTGATTCTATGACATTGCTGACTATTTTTTTTCTACTTCTAACATAACAGGCAAAGACGACACCCAGAAATGTTTTCCACCCCAGTCATCCGTCCCAATCATCATCAGTTCTTATGATGTCACATACATGGCGAGTCCACAACGTCTTAAAATTGTAAGTATTATTTTTTTTTTTGCCATTTTTCTGTTCTCTTTAAATACAAATACTTTCTCTGTTTAATTGCTGTATTGTTCTTTTTGTAGGTTCCTGTAAGGTGCAGTGAACGAGAATGTTCTGTCATTGATCCTCACTTTCATGTTTTATTGTCACACTTAAATTTTCATGTTCATTGTGTTCATTTTGATGTGTAAACTGATCATTTATGTAAGTTCATAAAGTTGTGAGTAAAATTGGACATTTAAAACGTCGGTAATAAAAAAATATTTGAATTACCTTGGGCATCTTGTGTAATTAATCTTCCATGTAATTGTACCTAGAACAATGTAAGTAGTGTAGTTATGCATTCATGTACAAATAGGTAGTAGTATTAGGATTTCACGAGTAATTAAAATTGTAGTTTATTATCAATAGCAGAAATCAAAAAAAAATAAAGTGTTTTAAATACACTAATATATTAATAGTATATTAAAATATATTTGAAATATAATATATATTTTAATATAATTCTGAGACAGAATTATTACACTCAAATATAATAATTATATCAAAATATAAAAAGCTATGAAATATATTAAAAATATACTTGAAGTTGTTCCAAAAAAGTACATTAGTGTACTAAATATACCATTAGTTGTAATTTAATACTATTTAAACACTATAAATATACTAAGCACAAATTAGTTGTTCCAAATGGTACAGTTAAGTACATCGATAAAAGTTTACTAAAGTATGTTAAATTTAGTATACTAAAGTACTTTTTCACCTGGGACAGGATTGCTTAGTTATTGGTCAGTTGTTTAACACGTTCCATTGAATGTGTTAAACAAATACTCTGTATTTAATTTGCGGTTTCTATTAAATGTCACGTTGTGTCGATTTTACAGGTTTTAAGCCAATGTTCTCTGAAAATCTCAGTTGTAAAATTGATCACTGATGTTTTCAAACCAAAGTATAAAATGGAGAGAACAGTATATCGATTTGTTTGAGCTTTACATTGTGTTAATTTGTTTCCCTCATCAAAACATTCCTGGAGTGTTGTCGTGATTCTTTCAGTCATGTTTGAAAATCCTTTAATCTCCACGGCAGCTGTGGAAAACACTGGGTGGACCTAGCCTGCCTTCGAGGCGTAGCTCTCCCTCATTCAGCTACTTCAGACTAGCCTACAGCATTAGCAACATTTGGTGGAACTGCGCTCAACTGCACTCATGCTAGCTATTCTGATAAAACATTGTTAAAGGGTTAATAGAGGAGCCATGTTATGATTCCTGAAGGCAAAGTTTCAGAAGAGCAGAGTTTTTAAAGAGACAGAGCCCAATTTCAAGATGTAGATATGAAGTAAATTTATTTAAGTCATATAAGATATATGCAGCATTTCTATATGAATGAACATTACACAGTTATTTGATTGTGCTATAAATGGCTGGAAAACACATAAAGCTTCCGCTTTAAAAGATTCTAATAGTCATGCAGCGCTAGTTTCAAAGCATATGTTAACCACCTTCTGGATGAACGTGTTTTCACACACTAGCAGACAATGTATCTTAATGCAGTCCCCTTCACCCCCACCACTTGTTTGTTGACACTCTGCAGAACAAATTGTCTTTGCACCTGTCTTCCAGGTTCTCCACGGTGGAGTTTGCATGTTTCGCTTGTGCCTGTTCGTTTGTCTCTCCAATTTAGGTTCATTGGTCTCTAAATCACCCTGTGACGAACCAGCTACCTCTGTAAGATGGGAATCCTGCCATCGTGAAGCACTTCTGCAACTTGCGAATGTCTTCAGGTGAAAGAGTTCAAATTAGCAAGTCATGACAGGCTGCGGAAATCAAGGGAAACAAACCTAACCGGGATCTCAACTTGTAAATTTTACAGCCTCAATTACACCGAATAAAGCTCTAATTCAAACATCTACGCTTCACCTAGGTAAGCCGCAAGTACGAAATGTGTCACTGCATGGAGACAAACACATCCAAACACAGGACTGTTTCCTGCGTGTGAGTAGATAATTGGAGCGTCATTCAGCAGCAGGTAAGCCGGCGTCGCAAGTTGCCGTTCCTGACTTGTTGGTCTGGGCCGAATTGGTCTCGGCATGCCGGGTTGTCGGTGGGGAGGTTTGGCGGAGGTAAGAGCCCGACTCGACGGCTCGGCTCAGTGTGCAGAGTTCAGCCCGCTTCGACGACACATAATGAGAGAAATCACCTTTCGTGTGAGCCAACCTAATGAGGTAATGAATGGGGGTGTGCATTGCACCTTTGCCCTCACCTACTCTATTAATCAGAGTATAGGGTCACACATCGCCACCAGGACCAAACCCCTCCCCCATCTGGCAGAACACTGGACTGAGAGATGGATGGAGGTTTTCCTTTAAAAGGAGAGCGAAAAAAAGACAAGGGGAGGAAGTCCAGGTTGTGCTGCTGACTGACTCCATAACTGGAATTATTTCAGCTTATTATCTATTATGTCTTCCTATCTTAGCAACAGTGGTACATATAGTAACCAAAAATTGTACTCAAGAAGAGGAACAGTGTGTCAACTTATTTTTACTCAAGTAAAAGTAAAAAGTAGCCATCCAAGAAATTACTGGAGTAGATTAAAAAGTAAAAAGTCGGATTAGTTACTCACGTACTGAGTAACTAATTTGTATTCACTGTTTAAAAATGACATCATTAGATGGGACTAAATGTAAAGTTAAGCAGAAATTTGGGTATTTCAGGACAAAATGACAATAATTCATATAAGTGACAAAAAATAACAAAACCGGGCAAAAGAAAATCTTTCCAAATCGTTTTCTTCAATAAAAAAAAAAGAAACTTGAAGAAAAACTGCAGGTATGTGTCTGTGTCTGGTGAACGTTTGGTTAAAATATGTTTGTTTTTCATGCAGTGAAATTAGAGAATCCAGAAATTTTACTCTATAAGAATTTCAACACTTCATAATAAAACGACTAAAAGTAAAAAGTGCAAAGTAAAAAACTATTACTACCCACTCTGCCTAGCGATGTCCAGTAATAGTCATAGTCATAGCATCATAACAGCCAGTGGTAGTGCTACAATGATACTTGTCGATTGTTCTATTAAAAGTATGAAGAAATGGTCTTGGTGACGTTTGGTAGTAAAATGCCCAAAGATCCTGTTTAATATAAAACATTTTGAAAGGTTAAGAGAACTGAAAGCACTTCTTGTGCTTTCAGGGAATCAGGATACTGAGTTCAGTATCCTGAGTGAGTCATAGTCAGACTTAAGTGTTTAATCAACAAAACAACCTGAAAGTATCATCTCTAAAAAGAGTCGGCTACAGAAATCAGATGAATTGGACTTGAAAAGCAGAGCTTCACTGGAAAAAAAATCTGAAAGTGAAAAGAAAATTGATGAAGAAAAACATTTTTTAATCAGCTTTTAAAGGTGAATTTAAAACTTTTGCATTTCTTTAAATTACATACTGCATTACTGACTCCATTAAAAAGTACTTTTTAAAACATGGAATTATTTCTATATTATGAAGCTTCTGCGCAAATTCAATGTGAAGACTCTTTAGTCTCACCTGCTCATCAATCAGCGCCTCCCTCTCATCATCCTAGACCTATCAGCGTTGGATCAAGCCTCGCTTCAGCCAATCATCGTTTGACTCCAGTTGAAAAGGACCTCCTGGCCATGGCCTCCTCCGCTTACCAGCTGCGATCAACCACTCCGCCCCATCTCCACCTTTGCTCCTGGCTCTCAGCCACATCCTTCTTCGACCACCACCACCAGTACAGGCCCCGGGGATTACATTCTATACAGCATCAGGAATGTTATCGAGCTTATCGAAGTTCCAGCTCGACATCCCGGCCGGGGCCTGAACGCCAAAGAACTTTAATGTTTATTTGTCATAAACTTTATTTAATCGCTTTCTTTCTATGTCTGAGTCTCTCCAGATTGAACTATAGTTTTTCATTCCCTATTTTTTAATTGTTTGCACTACATCAATATATTTTTTCCATTACTGTAAGTACCTGCATATATGAAACTGGAAAATATATATGTGTTTTGTGCTTCAGAAGAGTCTTTGCCTGCTGAACGTGGCATTCTGGAGATTAAATGTCAAGATAAATATTAGTTTGTACTGCTAATACTGACACTGACAAAAAAAAATTTAAACTATATATGGATGACTGGCATTTGTATGTCAATCTTTAAATAACAGTTCCTTTTGCTTGCTTCCAGCGTATCAGTTTTGTCAATTTCCAGCATTACCATCCCGTCCATCCATAAAAACAAATATAATTTTACATCAAGGTTAAGAAAAACACAAAATCAACTTTATTTTTCATCTTTTAACTCAAATTAGCCTCAAATCATTAGAGAGTTGAATAAAATGTGTGTAAAATATCTGTGAATGTTAAAAATTAACTTTTTTTGTATGGAGACACAAAAAGAAGGAACTCATAAGCAGGTAAGGCAGTGCATATGGGTCCCTTCAGGAAGTTGGTAAGAATGTCAGACTATTTACTAGGGCCACCGTAGATAGAAAAGAAAGAAGTAAATCCCCCCCCTCCCACCCCAAAAAATCAGAAATATTCTAGAAAAAAACGTTCGTAGTTGGGAGTTTCAAATGTTCAAAATGTTCAGCTCTCTAGAAACTTTTAGATCGATCAAAATCTCTTGAGTTCTTTTTACGGAAATTTACTAATCCTAAGATGAGATGGGGTTTTTTTCCAGCCTTTCCAAATAGACGTGTGTCCCAAACCTTTTTCGCATCACACGAGTAATGTGATCAACAGCCGGATGTTGCTACTGGAGGAAATGACAAAGACGACAGAAAGTGCAAGGGGGTGATGGTTTGTTCTTGTTTTTTAAACAGCATCGCACAGCTCATGTAAAGTGTGTGTCGTTCCAACGTGTTGAATCCATGGCCCTTGATATTGATAAATCCAAGACATTATCATGGTAGTCCTTAAACAAATTTACACACTCAGTAGTTGGACACTGAATCCTGGATCTCATCTGCTTAATGTCTCCATAAACTGGATCTGATTTTACCATCCAACACAGCAGAGTGGAACAGTCTGTGTTGGAAAGTGGGACTGATTTCAGAGACAGCTAGACCTCAGTGTTATATTATTATTATTGCTTAGAGATATCCGCCTAACGTTTAGACAGACTGAAACATCCAAGGAAGTAAGTAGCACAGAGCTAATGTATTTAATTGTTCACATTGGTTCAGTAGTTTAGTTTGTCTTAATTTTGGTCAGGTTTGATTCATGTAGTTTAGTTAAACTCAGTTTATTTTAATAGAATCAAATTCAGTTCTGGTCAGTTCAGTTGAATCCATTCACTTCATTTCCATTGAATCAGTTAGATCAGTTCTGTTCAAAGAATTCCTGCTTAGTGCAGCTGAAGTGAATTTAGTTCAGTTGTGTTCCAGAAAAATTCAGTTCTGTTGGTACAAGGTAATGATTTTGATGATATGTTGGTTATTTGTTCTTAACAGGAAACAGATGTGAACGGATCGGATGTTAAGTGTTGTTTTCATCCAACCTTTATGCGTTTCCTGAGGCACTCTGTCGAACCGGAGCAGACGGCCTCCAAAACCTAACATGGAGGGGCTAATCGTGGAACGTGCCGTTTCTAATGTGTTTATTGCATTATGTTTAAAAAATAAGACAAAAGTAGGTGTGTGTAAGCAGACAAACAAATTACGTCACGGTTTGGTCAGTATGTTTTGTTCACTGTTCCGTGTTTCCTCCATTTTGGGACAACGGCTTGTTTCACCGGAGTCCAAAACCCTTTGTGATTGACATCGATGACGTTCCTCATCTGTTCTTGATTCTTTTTTACCCTACTTCATGTTGGTTCTATTGAAGTGATGGAACAAATTCCTACTCTCTTAAACCAAAGCACTCTGGACTACCTTAGACCAAATGATTACATCATTACAACCACAAGACGCAAGCAACACGCCGGAGCCGTTTCATAAAACCCCGTTAAGTGATCAGACCCAAGCTGTCCTCATTGTGTTCATCTTTCATTTTCGTTCCTAAATGCCCAATATTACGCCGCGCATTAATCTCTTCACGTACACGACGGTCATCTGGAGATGGACCGGGCTGGCAGGGCGGGAAGAGAGGCAGGGAGGCAAAGGAGAGACAGGGTTGAGGGTGGGGGGAAATAATCTCGGCGGTGTATGTGTTGTCAGCGTCCCGTTCTCCCCTGACTAACCGCGCCGGCGGCCACTTGAATTAGCAGCAGAGGATTATGGGCAGAGAGCCTCATTAATCTGGGCAACAAACAGCGGCCAGTGTGAATATTTGCACCCAGAAATTGAAAAGATTAAGTCCTATTTGACAATGACTGGCAGGCTCAGCGCCGCAAGAGGCTACTGTTAAATATTCATACGCCGGAATCTCTACTTCGTTGCGTGTCGCCTGTGCGAGTGGTGTGCCGAGGTGACAAAGGAGATTTTGTTGGTTGAGCAACTGAGGGTCCAGGTGGAAAGCCGGTTGATACGAAACGACAAAATTTCTCCTAAAATGGATGAGATCTGCCGTTTTCTTTGCCAATGCCAACGGTAATGAGATGGGAGAAAGGAAAAGAGGGTGGACGGGGGTCTGCTGCAGCAGCCCGTCACTCCGCCGGCCCCCCAAGAGCCTGGCAGGAGACTCCCTCCTGCAAACGCTCAGCAAATACACCTGCTATTCATTTCCTACAAGGCAGAGGAGGCTGGCCAGACCTGACAGAGCTATTTACCCACCTCCAGCCCGGCCTCAGCAGACGCTATCGCGAATGTTTTCCCTTCTGCAGGAGATCAATATGTTTGGAGGCAGACAAACAGCTCCACTCTGCCAGGCAGGCTTCCTCCCCCTCCTCCCCTCGTTTAGCAGGGCCACCAGTGGGGGCCCCCTGACAGCAGATGTACACAAGCGAATCAAACAAGCGACGCTTCTCCTGAGTCAACACCGGACACAATCAACAGAGCGAGATCCGTGGCGCCGAGGATGAACACGGCGGTCCGTATGGGATGGAGACTCTATTCCGCCGCTCGCGAGCCAACGAGCGAAACCGCCGGAAGTAAATATTAGCGCACCGGGGATTCAAAAAGTATTCGTACCTCCTCGGTCTACAAGCGCCAGCGTGTTGTATTAGGACTTTTAAGTTATTGATCATCATGAAGTTGTCATCAATTTTAAAGTGGGAGGAAAAGAGACAAAGTTTTTACCATTTCTCATCAGAAAACAGGAAAAATAAATAAAAATACGTTGCCGCTTTAAGACAACCAGGATGTGGTTGTCCATGCTAGCTCTGGAGGAACTGCAGAGATCCACGACTCTGGTGGAAGAATCTGAAGCAGGACAACCAGTAGATGTTTGTGTACTTCACAAATCTAACATGTATGTAAAAGTGAGGAGAAATTCATCAATATAATTATGTAAAATGGACTTTGTGGAGCTTCACATCGTGCTGTAATGTTGCTCTCTCATCAAAAACATTCCTGGAGTGTTGCTTTGAGAAATCTTCTTATCTCCCGTGGCAACTGTTTGAGTTTGTAAAACGCTTGGTGGAGCTCAGCTGCCTCCTCTGAGCTGCAGTCTGTAACCTCACACAGCCTCCCCTCCCCACTCGGCTCCTTCAGACTAGCCAGCAGCAATTAGCAAACACCTGCTGGAACATTCAGGACATTCAGGAGACGATCGGCCCGGAGAGAGCAGAATTATTCAGGCTTTGTTGCTGCTGCTCCCCTCATTCCTCCCTGTTTCTCGTCATCCCTCTCTTCTTTCTCTCGTTTGTTCCTCACATTCGTTCTCATTTCGTTTCACTTCCACTTGCTCGCCACCTCCTCCCCTCCACCCTGCGCTCTTGCTCTCATTTCCTCTCCCTTCATTCTGCTCTGCCACTCAATTTGTATCCACTCGCCTCCCGTCCCTCTTCTCCTCCTGTGTCTTCTCAACTTCTCTTCAAATTTCCTCTCTCCTCCCTTCTTATATCCTCTCATTTCCTCTCCTCTCAGTGCCACTCTTCCTCCTCTCTCGGTTTTCCTCCACTTGTTTTTCTTCTTTTTTTTCAACCAACAGAGAAATTACACTTGTATCAAGTAGGTTTTTTTTTTTCATTTCAATATAATCTGAAATATCAATATTTTTTTCTTTTCTTTTTTTTCCTAGCAACACAATTTCAACTAGAGCAGGTATATTTTCAGGAAGGCAGCGGTGGTGAGCGGCAGGTAAGAGGATAAATGAGGTGGAGAGGGTCAGCGGAAGCAGCAAACCTGGATGTGTGTGTGCGTGTGTGTGTAGAAGGGATACACACGACGAGTCGATGCCAAATGCATTTGAATATTCACCAAGACAGAAAGCAGCTGCGTGCAAATGTGGGTGTGTGTGAAGGTGGCCACAGGGTTGATTTCTGTCTTTACGTGTGTGGGCACGTGTGGGCCTGCATCTCTATGTGTGTGCGTGTGTGTGTGTGCAGGAAGAGCAGGGTGAGTGTGTTAAATTGTTTCTGCGTCGAGGAGATAACACAGCGTCCTTATCAGCTGCATCAGGGAGGCTTAAGACAGCGATGGGCGTGAGGGGAGAATGAATTTTCCTCACTACTCTGCATTTTACAGGATTACACTGCACCTTTAGATATGCTGGGGCTCAGCC
Source organism: Poecilia reticulata (assembly GCF_904066995.2). Taxonomy (NCBI): domain Eukaryota; kingdom Metazoa; phylum Chordata; class Actinopteri; order Cyprinodontiformes; family Poeciliidae; genus Poecilia; species Poecilia reticulata. The sequence continues at coordinate 16,415 of NW_027675207.1, read as the reverse complement.
TCGCTGCGCCTCGCGGCCATGTGCATGCAGATTACTGAAACGGGGCTGTCACACTGGCGGATGCACCGAGGCAGCGCCGGCTGCACCGGGCCCTGAAATGGAAAGGAGGCTGAAGTTGGACTTGGTGTGTGACGCCACTTTGGGTGTTCATGTTCTTGGATTTTTTTCTTCTTAGTGAGAATACATATTTTGCCTTCCAAAAGTGTTTACGAACCTTAAACTGTTTCACAGTTTTGTCATTTGTCCTCGTTCGGCCCAAATTTAACCTGATGCCGCTGAAACAGGGGTGTCCAAAGTGTGGCCCGGGGTCCATTTGTGGCCCTCTTCATGATTTATTTTGTCACAACTCTCTCCATTGCATTTTCTCTTCTTTTTTTCATTTTTTTTATTTATCATTTTTCACACTGCAAAACCTGACCAAGGATTTCTGGTCTGGTTTCCAGGACTCTTCAAATAAGACAAAACTAACTTACAAGTAACTTTTCAGCATGATACGTAAGAGCTTGTTTTAAGTCAATGATTCCTAAATGTTGATGAAAAGTTCTAGTCATAAGAACAGGTGAGAGGAAACCTAAAACTCATGAGAACAAGACTAGACCAGCTTTTAAGGAAATGTCAAAGATCAAATTTATGCTTCAAAAAGATGTTCGTTCTGCATTTTTATAGGTTTCACCACAAATTCAACAAACTGGTCTTTCATCTTATGATTTGTTTTCATCTTTCTTAACATACCTTAGACGTTTGTCCTGCGGTTGTTATAGCGACGCTTTCCGCCTTCTTTTTGCATCTACTTGCACGTTTCTTGTGTCCTGTCTGTTGCATTTACAGCTCCCAGTGGAAACCCAAAGTTGGGCCAAACAAATGATTTAGGTGAACCTTTGGGTGTCGTCAGTTCCGACTTCTTCAGCCAAAACCATGGCAACCGCAACACATAATTTAAGTTTAATACAAATGCCTGCACCTAGACCAAATAAATATCGAATAAAAAAAGACAGTTTTCAGAATGTCTTTTGGTTAAATGTCTTGTTCCTTAGGCAGCAGCGTGACAAGAGCTCCGGACATTCAAACATCAGTGCTTCCTGTTGAGGTAGATGCTGTCTCTTGATCGCTTGCTGTTATGTTAAATTATCCTATTTTTCTTTTTAGTTTCAAACATTTCCAGTATTTTGAATCGTTTTTGCTTTGCTGGTGTTGATATCCATGTCGCTGCCAGGATCACAGATTACTAAATATGCTAATTAGGCGTCACCGTCATCTGAGGACGACTTCCTTTTTTTTTTTTTTAAATGTATTTTTAAAGTATCAGATTGGACAAATTTAATGACACAGACGGGCAAAAAAACCTGATCAAGACTTTCTTGCTTCTCCGGATGTGACGTAAAGCCAACGAACTGGACTGGAGGCGTCAGAGTAAGGCTGGGCACCATGGACTTTACCACCATATGTTATAGTTCTATTGTGATCATGATAAAAGTGACAATAAGAACCATATGTTGCTCCTTCTTCAGGTAACGTTAGGAGACAATCGCAGCTCCACAAACACAAATCCTGCTCTTGGAGAACAAATGTGTAATTCCTGAAGACACCAGTCACACAAAGTGATTTGTATCACTACGCTTCCGACAGTAATGGCTTTTAATCACATTTACAAATGTATTGATTATTTATTGATGAAAAAAAAAACTCTCAAATTAACACTCCCAAACCGCTTTGGGGGGATTTTAAAGGGATTTATTCCGTAAAGTCGCCCGTTGGTGTCATATGGAGCAGGTGAGAGAAGCAAACCTGTCCTACAAGTTAGATGGTGGGGAGGAGATTTGTGGTGAGGGTGGAGGGTGGGGGCGGGGGGTCCGTCCTCATCTCCTCTTTCCCAGTCAGCGCCTCCTCCTCCTCTTCCTCCTCCTGCTCTGCCTCGTCTCCCGCTCCTTACAGCCTCTGGCTAATTACTCCTTCTTTTTTTTTTCAAATGCAAAGCAGCGGTGGAAAGTGAGATGATTTCTCGGTGGCCGCTTTTGGGGGTAGAGAGAGAGAGAACAAGCGGGGAGAGGAAAAGAAAGAAAAGGCACAGTGAGAAAAGAGGAGAAGAGAGAGAGAGTGAATGAAAGAAAGAGGTGACTTTCTTTTCCTCGCCTGGTGGGGGACCTTTGAAGTTGAGTGAGTCGGAGAGGAGGAGAAAAGAGAGAGAGAGGGGGGTGGGTTCGGTAAAAAGGGCTGTAGGTAAGGAAGAAAGGGGGGAAAAAAGCGAGGGAAGATCGTGTTAACGAGATGGCCTCTAAAGACGAATTAAATGGTGGGAGAAAAGAAACACGATCAGGCTTGGCCCTACTTATAGACTCCTCACAGACTCCCTCCTTTCAGCGCCGCCGAGGTGTTTCTAAGCCTGAATTCCTCGGCTCGGCTCCTTAAAAACACTTGGAGTGTGTGGGGTGTGCGAGTCTGGGGGGGTGGGATGGAGGGAGCTGCTGGGAGGGTCGCCCGTCTTCGGGTCACACATCCCGGGGCCCTCGGTGGCGGTGGTGGGGTGACGGGGGGAGGTCAGGGACTTCCACACCGACGGAGGGGTCAGAAGTGGCAGGGATTACACGTCTTGCTCTAAGTCCCCGCTCTGTTCGCTCGCTCACCGCCGTTTGTTGTTTTGTGGCAAAGCAGACGGAGGGGAGAAAAGGAGACGGTCCGGGGAATTAGTGTAAAGCTCAGGAGATGAATGGCCGTCTTATTCGCACCTCTTGTTGGCTGTTTTTCAGAAGCCCCAAACAGCCCTCCCATTCCTTGTCGGAGTGAAAAGCGCGTTAGGGTCGCCTTTGTGCCGGCAGAAAGGAGGCTCCCCTCCTCGGCTTTCATGGCTCCTGATGGAGCAACAAGAGGATTTGGGCCCGCCGCGGAGAGCCCCAAGCTGACCCCCCTCCCCGGCCTTTGATTGGACACCGGCAGGAGAGAAGAGCTCTGCCTCTCCTTTTCTTGATTAATCAAGTGATTCCAGTGCTCTCAGTAATACTTCTTTTTTTAACACTCCCTTTCTGAGTCCCAATAATCCCATCTCTCTCTCTCTCTCTCTCTCTCTCTCTCTCTACCCATAACATCATATGTCAGTCTCTTCTTTTCACCTGACTGAAAAACATTTTTGTCATCAGATTTAGTTTCCCCCTCCACTCTGTGACTTTGAGCTTGTCTGATGTGTGGGTGTGCTTTGTGTTTTCTCTCTATCATTGCTGCGTGACACATGAAAACATTAGTGGCGCTAATTTACTGGGTTTTTATTCAAGAGTTTTGACCAGGAGTTGACCCGACGTGTTGTCAACAATCCAAAGCACCTTCAACTTTCCGATTGGAGATTTTTCTCTCTCTCTATTTATTTTTATAAATTCGCATGATGATGAAATTGTTTCAGATTTTGTTTTCTTCTTGATGGCGCGTCAGACTATTGAGTAAAATCAAGGTCAAGTCAATTAAGTCCATTTCAGTTCAGTTTAGCTCGGCTAATAGGCTAACGCGTTCTGTCAGCAGGTGCAGGCAGGAAACTGGACTGCTTGGAAATCTTTTTTTTTTTCTAATTACCAAGTGTTTCAGTGGTCAAAGAGATGTGATGATAAATGCATGAAGAATATGTATTATGTTTGACACAGTAAGGGTTTATGTGACAGAACCTCCTTTTTTACAGAGAGGCTCTGCCGTTTACACCGGCAAAAACCTAAGGTGTGTAAAAATTAGTAAAACGTTGCAGAACGTTTTCTGTCTGTTGATCTTGGTGACCTTTTTGTAGTGGAAAAATTAGACAAGTGTCGACGGATCGAGATGCAGCCGACAAAAGTTCAGAAAAAACTGAAATGATTTAAACAAGTAGATTTCTCCAACTTTGAATGTGTTTCTGTTAAAGCAAGTAAAGGAAGGCTGAACGTCTGACAACATGCTCTTGATTTTGGTTACCCCAGACTGAATTTAGTGTACTTTCACCGTAGAAAACACATACAGGCTAAAGAATAGTAAAACTAAAGTTGTCTATGAGAAATGTGGGATTTCCAATTGGAAAAAAAAAAAAGTGAACTTCTTTTACGCTGTTTCCTGTCAAGCGGACATATTGAAAAACGCTTTACAGGCTGCTCCGAATTGAATTACATGAATAAAACTTTGCGTGTTACATCTTGAAGTGTTGCGTGCCACGGTTTACGAACTCCTGCTGCCAACGCTGCGTTTGGTTGGGGATGAATGCCATGAAATTCACCGAGTTCTGCTGCGTCAGGAAAGGTGGCATTGATTTTTACCATGTGACCATTTTTATATATAAGGTCCAGTTGACTTCCTGGGGAGGAAACATCAATGCCCAGTGAGTGTGCTTTCCCGCAGCCAGGTTGTGTTGCATTGTGGAATGTGGTGTCACATTGATTTAACACACGAGAATCAAATGATTGTGGTAATTAGCAAAACTCTGGATACTTTGGGTTTAATGAAGACATTTGATTCAGGTGTGTTGGACCAACTGATAGGTTGTTAATTAATTTGTTTACTGTAACTTTCTCACAAGTCATGAAGTCCTAAGTGACTTTCAAGACCAGTTCTCAAAATCATTTGGTATTTGCAGATACTTTTGCCTGGAATACCACCCGGAAACACACCGATAAGATCAAGTTCTACATTATTTACTAGTAGTACTGTAGAACATGGCATCTGTTTTCTGTATTTTCACTTGGTTCTCCTGCTGCACCCGACCAACAAACAGACTGGATAATCTACCGTAGTTTGGTTCGCTTGACTTGTGTGGAAAGAAACCAAACTCCTGGAAAATGTTCAAAGTTAACAAGGTGAGCAACTGAACAAGCTGAGCAACTGATTTGGAACAAAATAAATTAGCTTTATGTGTAAAAACGCCTGTTGAGAAAATTATTATTTTGAGTGTTTAACACAGTTTAAACCTTTTAGAACGAATTTCTTAAGTTTGAACAGGTTTGTGTGAGTGATTTAAAACCCGAAGAATTAGTACAAAGGAGAATAGAGAATCTGCAAGAGAATTTTGGCTCAGACCCCTGGGTCTTATCATTAAAGACAGGAGGTTATAAATTAACATATGCAGGAAGGTGGAGGACAGCATCACTTGAATTACTGTGAGAAAGAGAACTTTGGTCGGTTCACGTAACCAGGATAAGAAGTCTTCCAGAACTAACATCTGACATGGTGCAAAAACTGAATATAACATAAAATGTTTTAAATCACTAACATTTAATTTGTAAGACATTTTTCTTAGTTATTAATAACATGTTTGACTGAAAATTCTATTATCTTGTTTTAGAATTAATTTAGTTAATGATGAATGTATTTGAAATTGTATTATTTCTGACTATATTAGAATCACATGAAAAGGTTTTGTTTAGTATTAGAAAATACTTAGGTTTATGGTGAATGAATGTCTTAATTCTTATTTGTTTCTAATTCCTAATTAGAAACAGGAATTGTACTTCATTATTTTCTGTTTATTATCTATTGCTTTTGGTTTGATATCAGAACTAAACTTTGGAGATGCTGAGTGCAGAAGAAGAAATTGGGTTTTTGGAGAACTTTACATTGAATTAAAATACAGTATTAAAGGTTTGTTCCTGGCAGAGCAGAAGAGAAACCAGAATTTCACAGCTACCTGTGAGGTTCCTGCATCTGTTTCTCTTTGCCCAGATGGCTGTAGAGCCACAGGAGGCCGGATAGTGTTAAGAAAATAAATTTAAAATAAGTTAGTTTTAGAATTTATCATGACTTGATTGAAATACCATAATTATAGTTTTAAAATTTATAACATATTCTGACCTATTGATATATTTTACTGTAGTTAAAGCAGATTGTTTGCCAAGATCTTCTGATCTGCTCTTTGTCTGTTGGGAAACAATCAGTAGGAAGTTCTAGCTTTTCACACTGATCTGTGAAAGACATAAACCACCATGGATTCGGAGAGTCTGCTTCCACCTTATTTAACAAAAGGTGTTTGATCTTGCGACCAAACTGCGGGACTTTTTTCTAAATTCAAAAAGGGCCAGAGATGTCTTCCAATTGGTCAAGTAGAGATACGCCTTATTTGAATACATTAAAGAGGTAAACACACCTACAGGTATAAAAGTTTGTGCACAAGGGAAACAATTTAGAAAAAGCTGATTTATTTTACTTCTGCACCAGCTCTTTCTCCAAGGACGTCCTTGATATTTCTTTGTCTTCTTGTCTCAGGTAACAATGTTTGTATCTGTGTTTCTTCAGTTTCCTGTACTATCTTATATTTTCTTCTGATTGGATTAATCCTGTAATTCTGTGACGTCAACACGCATTGTTGTGTTTTTTGTCCCCGCACGTGGCCACGCGAGAAAACCCGGGATCAAAAGGAAGTATCAGAGCCAGAGTTTTGCTAAATTTAGCAGTAATATAAAAATTCTTCCTTAACACGCCCTAAAGCTCAAGTACCTAGAAACGGCCTAAATATATACGAACACAATCACAACTCAAGAGTTCATTAAATGATCTCTCGCTGGTTCAGTTTTATTTTGAACAGAGCTCTGAATTATTTTCTATTAGGAACACATTCACGATCAGTGTAAAAATAAATCCCAGCCCAAAATTAATTAGTCTATATATTGTGTTTTTTTATGGTGGTTTTATTTTATTTTTTATTTTTTAGAAAATAGGATGAAGCTTTCATAAATCCCAAACATGACCACTGGACTCTGCAGTCAAATGAACAAATAGTCCAGGTTTAGGATCGATACGAAGCTCTGAAGCTTTAGTGGAACAATTTTATTCTCTGTGCTTCCAAGTCATTGTCAGCCATAATTATTTTTAAGCAAATGTTTTACACTTCCACATGGCAGTCTTTTGTCCAAAGAGTCCTCTGTATTTTTGAACAACGCAACGAAAGGCAAACCAATCAAACGCATCAACACTAAATGCAGGAGAGGAAAACGGTTCTGTTCACTCCATGTGTTTGATAACCAGCTAGAACAAAAACATAAATTAGCAAACAGAATCAACCACTGGGGCTGCACAGTGGCGCAGTTGGTAGAGCTGTTGCCTTGCAGCACGAAGGTTCTGGGTTTGATTCCCGGCCCCGGTCTTCTGCATGGAGTTTGCATGTTCTCCCTGTGCATGCGTGGGTTTTCTCCGGGTACTCCGGTTTCCTCCCACAGTCCAAAAACATGACTGTTAGGTTAATTGGCCTTTCCAAATTGCCCCTAGGTGTGAGTGTGTGTGTGCATGGTTGTGTGTCCTGTGTGTCTCTGTGTTGCCCTGCGACAGACTGGCGACCTGTCCAGGGTGACCCCGCCTCTCACCCGGAACGTTAGCTGGAGATGGGCACCAGCAACCCTCCCGACCCCACTAAGGGACAAGGGTGCAAGAAAATGGATGGATGGATGGAATCAACCTCTGAACATGTTAACATCTAAAAGTGTTGATTTTAGACCTCTGTTCTATTGAACTGACTATGAAAATACTGTTACATGGACAATTTCCTGACCATCTCAAAACCATGTAAGCATTTTCTAACGAATCGCTCACTTCAAAACGATGCGTTACGTATGAAAACCGGCCTGCGTGTTCACACATCGGCTTCTTCCCAATCGACAACATTTAGCCAGTCATCTGGTCAGAAGCTTTTATTCTACAAACACGTTAGCTGCTTTTCCATTACAGATGTGTGCAAAACTTTTCCCTTTACATAAGAAACATAATAAAAAAATCAGACGTGAATAAGTTTGTTTGCGCGATAAGTTTTTAAAAAACATGCTGCGCCATTGTCCCATTACTTTTTGTCTTCTTCATGGCTGGTGCTAGTAGCATCATCCGGTTGTTGCTTACGTGAGTCATGTAAAAAAAAAAAGTGTCTCCATTTCAGTTTTGGCTAAATGAACAACAACAAAAAAAAGAACTCATCCAAGCGTCATAATCTTTTATTGAAAAACGCACTTTTGAAATTGCCGCGAATTTATTTTCTAAATGTCAATTACACAATTACATGGTCAATGGAAACAGAACTGTTGTCTACACACAGTGTGGTCTAGAACTGCCCAAGTGTACATGAATTTAACCCTTGTGTTTACAAATGGGTCTAACGACCCGCACACGTAAAACTTGTATCATTTGCCACAGTCCTCTACGTTTGCCTCAGTCCTTGCACGCACAAGGGTTAAATCTACAAAGAAGAGCGAACCGGAGTAGGAAGGAACTCTTTTGAAAGGACTAAGATGGGGAAGAAATACTTAAAACCTTTTGTCTGTTGTCAAGTCTCACTCTAGCCGGTTCATTTCTGGTTCAGGTCCAGAAGAGTTGGGTGTGTCTTTGCTCCCACTGGGAAGGTGTGAATATGGGCGGGAACCTGGGCTGGACGCTCCAATGATGTCATGTGTGCATGTCCCGTTGGGCGCTCAGTTTCGTCACAATTTCTCGAAATAATTGTTCGTTGCAGGTTGCCCCGGCCTGTTGAGCCTGTGTACGATCACCACTGATTAAACGGTTTGGACCTCAAGGTTTGGCCATGGAATCAATCAATAAGGTCCCATCACGGATTGACAACAGTTGTTGAGACGTTGTTGTGGACGCAAATCCACGGGCCAATCAACAAATGCTGACAATCAAAACGATTGCCGCGGGATACCTGACCAAGTCCGGCTTGAAACAGCCTTGAAGTGTTTCAAGAAAGATTGAGAAATAGAGACTAATCTGGTTGGGACCGACTGAGAAAGAACCGGTTAAAGAATGCTATTATGTCCAAGTTTGTTTGTCAATTAAATCTATATTTCCTAATCTTTATAATCTTATATTCTGATTTTAAACAGAAATCTTTTAGGTTGGTTTAAAATCAAATCTTGTTTTTTACTTTGATTAGTTCATTTGAGCTGTATGGCCTTCATTGCAGAATAAAGCAATCGATTCTGAAAATGTTACAATTATCCCTAATTGAAGATTAGTTTTCTAATATAGCTAACAATGATTTCCTGATCATGCAGTTGTGTTTTTTTAGTAAACAATAGTTAAAGTTTTCTCAGCTGCCTAAATCTCATCTAGCGTGAGCTTCTTTTTCTTTCTCAAATTTGAGTGTTTCCTACTGCAGGTAGGGTACTGACAGTGGTGGAGAAAGTACTCAAAAAATTTACTTAAGTAAAAGTACAAATACACAGACAAAAATGTACTCAAGTAAAAGTCAAAGTACCACATTAACATTTTACTTAAGTAAAAGTAAAAAAGTACTGGTTTTTAAAAATACTTAAGTATTAAAAGTAAAAGTACTTGCTAATGCATTGCCTAATCACTAATATCATTAAGTGTACCGATCATATGCCACAGATAAAGCATGTTTTTATTGAGTTTACTCTGTAACATAGTTTAGACTTAGATATGTGATTCTATGCATCATAATTTCAGGGATGGAAACATCTCGTCTCCTGTCCTAACATAACAAGAACTTCACTTTTTGCCACACATTATTTTGAAAGAAATCCAACTGGCAGAGGAGGACATGGAACCAAGGAGCCTCGTAGCAGAGTTGTAGTCTGGACCACTGAACCTAAGACCAAATCAAAACCAGCACCCCGTGCTACATGACAATAAAATTAAGTGCACCTATCAAAACTGCTTCTCAAATTGATCTGAAAGATTCACTTTCCCACCTAGATATTAAATACTTAGACCTGAAATAAATTTAACAAGTATCAATTCAAACTCTTCTTCATTCTGTTTTGCTTTCATCTCTGTGCCACAATACACAGGTCTCCTGCCATCCCTAAAAAAAATATCGGATCGTCCATGAATGTCATATACAATATTGCACTTTGGTCACAGCGTTGTCCCATACCTGCGACATGTCAGTCATCGCAGATGCAACATGTGTCTCAGTCAATACAGCTAGCTTTGCTAGCATCACGTCCACGGAGCTTACCTTTCTTTAAGCTTTCCTTCCAAGTGACGTAAAAATTGGACGAAGTCCCACCGTCTGTGAAAGCGAAGCGCTGCTGATTTTACATGTCGCCATATCTTATGATTTATGCAGCGCTTCCGTACTATTATATTACTGACGCTCAGAGGAAACTACTGCGCATGTCTTGGAGCTCCGCGTGCGAGTAAAGGGGGAGCCGATGGGTGACAACAGACACTACGTCACGTTATTGCTCGGATTTTACAGCGCCACCTTAAGTCCCTGAACTTCACATTTTAACGGAAAAAAAAAAACCACAATGCGACTTGGATGTAACGAGTAACGCGACAGTTTTGTAGAAATGTAGTGAAGTAGAAAGTACAGATACTTACTGTAAAATGTAGTGGAGTAAAAGTAGAAAGTATCCATTATTAAATCTATTTAAGTAAAGTACAGATACACGAAAATTGTACTTAAGTACAGTAACGACGTACTTGTACTTCGTTACTTCCCACCACTGGATACTGAGTGCTCATTTCTTTTCCACAGAACCATTTCAAAACTCCTTTTTTCAAAAAAAAAAAAAAAACTTCTTTCGTATCATTGTGTTTATCTGACTCGTTCCACCTCGATAAAATCGGTGAAGATTGCAGAATAAAACGAATTTTCAATTTATTTGCGATAGTTCACTTCTTTTTCCTTTCGTTCTCTACAATATTTCAAACTAAAAGGAATTATTTAGAACATGAATCTACTATGATAACAAAAACAAACATAGGTTTGTTGTACCAGATAAGATGGAAATGAAAGCAGAGTTAAGGCAAGTTAACTCTCAAGAAAGCGCAGCGTTTCTCCATCCGTCACAAAGAAAAAATACTTATGTTAATGCTCTGAGTATTCAACATGGACTCCCAGTTATTCAACAGTTATTCACTGTTTTTGTCTGCAAATGCATAATTCCCCCCCCCTTCGCTTCTATATCCCTTCGAGTGTGCTTAAACACACACCTGTTTGGTGGAATATCTCCTCCTTCTCAGCTCGACAGCGTCGGATCTGCGTTATCGGCCCAGCGGCTTTTGAATCTATGGTTTGGTGGATTTTCTGGCGAGTGTGTGGGCGGCTGTTATACAGATGCTGCAAAGACAAGAGAAAAACAAGGGAAGAGTGGAAGAACGGAGCGGGGGGGGTTAGAGGTGGCGATAAACAGAGTTGGGTGGGGTTGTGTGTGTGTGTGTGTATGTGTGTGTGTGCGTGTGTGTGCGTGTGTGTGTGTGTGTTGGGGTCGGGGGGTGCCGTGCGACGATAAATCAAGTTCCAGACTAATCTATTTAGCATGCTCTCACCATTATCCTGTCAGTGAAACAGCTAATTAATTAACTGATTCCACAATGAAGAGGTTTTGAATGAGCCCATTTAGATAATTACTACAAGGAGCCAATCGGGCCAGTTCATTTACAACTGTCACACCGGTTCCAGCATTGGCAGCTGCCCTTCATGCTGGCCCTGGACGTGATTGTCCCAAACACTCTCCGTGCCGCATGACAACAAAACTGTTGTGGGCTTTATGGGTGGCGGCGCAATCAGAGCAAACATTTAGAGACGGTGGGGTCCGGGGGGGAAGAGTTTGTTTAAATATCGAACAGTGGGGCCACAAACGAAAGTTAATCCACGTTCCCTCTCCGAAGCGACTGTTTTCAGTCCGCTGCTTTGTTATCATACACTTTTTTTAAACATCAGAGGTAGGAAGATGGAAGAGATGAGCCAGACTGCTTTCATCGTCCTCGGTGAAAGCAGTCTGGAAGTGAAACAAAAGATGAAATGTTGCACTTTAACGGGGTAGGATGACGTGTTTTTCAGTTATATAGCATCAATTCATAGCACCGTCAAGTGCATTCAGTTATAAAAGTGCTACATATAACAAATCTCACTTTGTGATTTAACTCGTTGAAATTGGGCCTCTGTCTCTTTAAGAAACTCCTGCTCTTTCTGAAACTTCGCCTTCAGGAAGTCATCACAACATGGCTCCTCTATTAACACTAACAACATTTTACCAGCGTTTCACTGAGAAGCAGCTCCTATAATGAGATCAGCAGATCCGCCACGTGTTGCTAATTGCTGCTGGCTAGTCTGAAGGAGCTGAGTGGCAAAGTATATATAATATATATGTAGAGAGAGAGAGGACATAGAGTTCTGTACATATGCGGGTTTATATGTGTACGACCGGCAGATTATGTCCTGGGAAATACATAGTACTGCCCCCCAACACTCTGTCAGCTGTCCAAACTTTATATGAGTTTTCTGTTCTGACAACATGTACAAACTTTCTCAGACAGGTGACTGAAGCTCACCTCCAGACTCACTGTTTAATATCAAGGATAGGATTGAATAAAAACAGTAGAGGAGGTGGTTGATTTCAATGTAAGGCAGAATCCTCCTACATAAACAATTAGTTTATCAGTACCACTTAATGCCCACCAAGCAACTGGTGGACGTCTGTATTTGACCTTTGACATTCCACCGCATCACCCTTATTAAGACTGACGCAGTAAGAGTCACGAATGTTGTTTTATATAAATGAAACAAAATAGCAAGCGAAAGAAAATGACCAACTCTTCATTGGGACAGAGTCTTCATCGAGAATCTAATGAATAAATGATACACAGGTGCAAGTCAATAAATTATTGAAAATTTAATTTGTCTCTGATATAATTTCAAAAGAAAAATCTATACATTAAATAGATTAATAACACTCAGACTGTTGTTTCTTTTCTGTTGATCTAGACAGCAACAGGCACTCACATTTACTGTAATCTAGAAGCACAAATATTGCACAATTCTAAAAATCTACAATGTTCATTCCAAAAAATAAAAACAATTACGAAATCCTGGAGTGTCTGATGAGTGTGAAAAGATGTTAAATATTAATTTTAAGAAGAACATCAAATGCAGAGGCAGCTTATTTATTAATGCAGTTTGTAGTGGTTTTATTAATACCTTCTTGCACAATTGGACCTTGAGAAAAGTTATGATCTTAATGTGGCACAACATGGCCTGTACAAAAAAACTCAATATTATTGCTTCTACATAATATTCAAATTGTTGTATTCCACAATCGTTGAAATTAGCTGAAATTAACATTGGTAATATGTCACTGTGCATAATGATTTCACAAAATTTGAGTTTCGGTTTTCGGATTGATTCTTGGCAATAAATAAATCTTTCATCAACTAGCTGCGTTTCTATTAACTGTAGAGTTGTGAAAATAGAAATTATAAATATAAACTACCTTAGAGGAAACAAACCGATTTCGAAACAACTCACGTTTTTCAATAAAACGTTTTGGCGGTACGGTGAAGTGTCTTTTTTTTTTGTTGACCGTATTGAAGTAGATGTATTTTGCAAACCTGCAATGGAAACACGTTTCTTTTTTGCATCACACGAACCACATGATCAACAGCCAGATGTTACTACTGGCGGAAACGACAAAGAAGACGACAGGAAGTGGTAGGACGATGATGATTTATTTGTTTGTTTTTTTGAATGCTGATCGACCTCTAACAACATTTAACAGTTCATAAAAAGTTGTCGTTTCCTCTGATGACTGAAATATGAATATACATCATGTAACTGATTAAATCCGTTGTTGCCAAGATTTACATTTCTTATATAACGGAAGCACTGCGATTGTGAAATTATCTTTTTTCCGTCATTAGTAGAATATACAAATGCACACATTTTTAGTAAAATGTAGCTACTCATTAAGATTCACCTTTATCTCAGACAAAGCTTTGCTCCTGCTTTACCAGAAAGAAAAAAAAACACACAGGAGAAACTTTAGCCTGCTGCGTTGATGGGAGCTGATCCATCCTCGGGTCACTCTGGTCACGTCACGCCTCTCTCTGATCCCGCTCACAGTGTGGGAAAACCCAAACCAAATCCCGACCGCCACTCTGAGGATAATGCCCTAAAGGTTGTTATCTCATTGCCTGAGTCACTGATCAGGGTTTTGTCCTGTCACCTTCTTCTTTTCTTCTTTTTCTTTTCCAATCAAACAGGAGCAGATAGCTCAATCCACTCCATCAGATCAGAGCTCCTCTCTGCATATCACCCCTTAGCCTCCCTTCTTTTTTTTTTTCCTTTCCCTGCTCCTCAGCAACGGTCAATCCCACATCAATACTCCGGCTTCCTTTCACTGTGTCTATTCCCAGAGGTGGCCCTCATTACCCCTGGGTGTTTTGTTTGTTTGTTCCTTGGTCAAAGGAGCTGAATTGAGCAGCCGGCAGGGGTGGCTGGAAAAAGCGAGAAAGGGGAGGGCCGGGTTGAAGATGGCTTTAGTGAGTGGACAAGGGCCAGAGGACACGGGGGTCCCCGTGGCTCTGAAGAGGACAGATCAGCAATCACAGGGCAGCAAGCCATGGGAGGCGCATTCATTGGAGCGCTGATACCAACTACTGGGAGGAGATTAGGGAGGAAACAAAGATGATGTTCTAAACAAAAAAAAAAAACTGAGGATGATGTAACGCAAGTTAGAGATGATTTGCGAATAATCTGAAACCAGTATTCACGTGAAATAACAAACGGTAAAGATTTCGACCTCGGATCAGGAAAATAAGTCACTTACGTAAACAACTTAATGCTCTATTAAATTTGAGGTTGTTTTCATAAAAGAAGCGCCATTTTATTTCTAGTTTTAGGTTTTAAAAATAACAGGCAAACTTAAAACCTTTGCAAAGCGAGGATGGTACATTATCTTCTACTTGATGTGCATTTACGTTAACCGTAAGATAGTGCAAATTGAAATTCCAAAAATAAATTAGCTCAATGGAAATGTGAGAATAAAAAAAAAAAAAACTTTTTTTTTGGTACATTTTGGCATTAGGATGAGATGGTGGGTTTTTTCAGCTGTATTGAAATGTATTTCAGACAAATCTGCAATGGAAACACTTTTTTCACATCACACAAGTCGTGATCAACGGCCAGATGTTACTACTGGTGAAAACAACAAAGAAGGCGACAGGAAGTGGCAGGAAGATGATGGTCTGTTTCTGTTTTTTTAAGACAAAGTGGAGCGTCGCACCATTCATAAAAAGTTATGCGTCTTTCCAATGTACTGAATCCATAGATCTTCTGTGAAATGGCCAACTACAATTTCCCCAAAATGTCGCACACGTAAGCGCTCTCAGGTATAAGGTTTTTGTTGCCTGAACAAGATGCTGACGTCTCCTCTGATGGCTCAATTGTGATTATATCTCGTGTACATAAAGCCATGTTTTAAGAAATCCATTTTCAGTAAACAATTACCCAGTTCAGGTTTGATCTCTAATCATTTCAGATTGTGACTCGGAGAAGATAAAAAGCAGTATAAACAAAAACTCCGACATAGCCCTTTAGCGTAGCACCGATGCTAAGCTCAGAAGAAGCTGCCAACTTAAACTTCATTAGCACCTGATAATTAGCCAGTCAAGTTAATCTCAGCGGCTTTTCCATCAAATTGGTTCCGGCGCATAAACAGAGCGGCTGCTAAGGCTAATTCTTAACAGCTTCTTTTAAAGAACCACTTTGCTTTCCCATGACATGATTACGCCACTCGAAACGTCTCACCTGCTGAATGTTTGATCCTCCACTTGTTACATTTTGAGCCTTCGAGGAGGTCTGGGACAGTTTAACTTTTCAAAACAGATTAGTCATCGCAGCATGGCCGACATCTGTCAAACCAACCAGCTGTGTGGGTCACTGGTTTCCATGACAACCAGCGCCGCGTTGAACTACTCTCTGCACTGTCTGGACCAACCGACTCGCCAACTTTCTAAATAAAACACAGAGATAATATCACTCCCCTGAGTTCAAATTAAGTTTCTAACATGACTGCATGGTTTCCATGACAACAGCTGTCAAAGTTAATTTTCCCTGTGCCCTCCAGCTTAATAGTCGTGGTAAAGAAGTATGTTAATGTCAGTAGCTGCATTTCCATTGACCATATAATTTTGCAAATTCAAACTATGAAAATAAATGCGCTTGATAGAAACAGGCAGATTTTAAAAAATTGAAATTTTTATATAAAAAGTTTTTGTGCTAGCATGAGGTGGTTTTCGATTGCAGTGAAATTAACATATTTTGCAAACTGCAATAGAAACACTTTTTTCGCATCATACAAGTCACACAATCAACAACCGGATGTCACTACTGACGGAAACTATGAAGAAGACAACAGGAAGTAGCAGGATGATGAAGGCGCAGCATGTTTTTTAACTACTCGAACAAATGGGAATGTGGAATTTTAATCGGATTTCTTATTTAATGTAAATATTGCAATTGCGAAATTGGGATTTTTTTTTTTTTTACATTAACGGAATATAGACAAAGTTTTGCGCTCATTTGTAGAGGAAACGCAGCTGGTGAATCTGCAGCTGCCACGTTTGCGCCCATCTCCTGATTGGTGATTAAATTGGCCACCTGAACAGCAGTTAAAAACATTTCCAATCAGCCAACTAGTCTGTTAGGTTATGGTTCAAATACCTATAAAAGACATTGCCACAGACGATAT